>NW_024582556.1:352282-355459 GCF_018398535.1 Haplochromis burtoni | reverse complement strand
GTAATAAATTAATGGTTGCATATATATATTTATAAATATTGAAATAAAATAAATTAAATCTCTTGTGGTCAGCCTCTATAGACCTAGTGGTCTTTGAAGGCATCATTAGCTGGTTTTATCAGAACATTGACCCTAAAACTAGTACCTGAGGGGCCTGACTGTAGTGGTGCAGACATGAGCATATGAGTCTTGGATGGATGAAATAAGACTTTGAAGTGGATTTTCTATTTGAAGGATTATACATCAGGGATTTTGATTCATACCCATTCTGTGTCCATGAGGCTGTGTGCTTGTGTGGGTGGAAAGAGTTAGCATTCACAATATGATTAATCTATTTATTTCTTCCTCAACTAAAACAATGCAATTTAGATAATACGCAGAGAACTTGGCAGATGGTTCATTTGAATGGGTTAATGAAAAAAAAGAAAACAAATGAACAACTACAAAAACAAAAATCATCAATGGAAATATTGTTCTAGTGAGAGAATTTCAGAGATTGAATCCTTTCAGGTTTCTTGTCCATAATAGTCGCAATCTTTTAAGCAGATAAGACTTCATGTCTTGTGATAGCAAAGTTGACTGAAATGCTGAGAAAGGTACATTTGTGATATGGTTTTAAAAGCACTAAAACCACTGTTTCACTTCCGTTGATTTTCTTTTGTTTTGATTGTGCCTTAAATTGGAAGCATAAATAGCTTACAATAAAGATGATTATTTTAGTTTAGATGAAAATCTCATTACATAGTCATTTCTATTTCATATGGATTTTCCTAATCCTAGTGTAAGTTGCCATGACCTAGTTTAATATTGAAATTTACTGAATACCTTTTACTTGTTAATCCTTGAATATAATATAAGCACCCTTTCAGCCTCAGTGACCTATTTTAAGCAAAATTTGTTTTGTTTTGAAAAAAAAAACCTCTCTAAGCCATGCCATCAAGAATATGAAGCATGTTAGAGAATCCACCACAATTTTAAAGTTTCATTACAAAACATAAATTGCAACGTGAAGAAGCACTTACACCCCCAATGTCAGGAAGAATTACAGTGTATATGGATCAGATATATTGAAAGCCTACGTGAAGAGTATCCCCCGTGCTTGAGGGAGATAGGTTTTCTATGCTGTAGCGGCAACACCTTAATTTCTCTGAATAATTTCCATAACAATGGGGTCTTTGTATAGTAGCACATTGTTTTCCTTTGCTCAAATAGTGGAGGGGTTATTGTTTCCAATATGTTAATGCTGTTATTTCCTAAAGGAATACTGTCTTTGAAGTAATCTCTTTGAGTGTGTTTGGTTCAAGTACCATTCTCCCGGGAGGAGGTTGAACTTTTAAAATGTAATTTTCCTCTTACCACCCTTGAACAGTCTTAGTATGGCAGTTCTAACCTTGAGCCGTCAAAACAGATAAAGCCTTGCAGATTGTATTCTGATTAGATTATCTACTTAATCTAAACACATGCATGTGGAACTCCGAGCAGCAGGAAATGCTTCTAGCAAGTTAAAGTAAATGCAATAATAACTGGATGCTAGTAGCTGTTGCCTTATTTTTGATGATACAAGCAAATATTAATTGACCACAGTTCTGCCCGCTAGCAATATATTTTTAGGCACTTTTTGGTCCAGTAAGTATTTGGTTGGGGATTTGAAGTAAGTCTTCAAATGGCCAGTCGAAACCCCCATGTTCAGTAGTGTCCAAGTAACTCCAGCATTATCAGTCTACAAGTAAGCATCAAATGTTATGTTAATTCACATAATGAGTGAGTGTCTCTGTGTCTTTGTAACAGCAAAACTTGATTAGATTTTACCTGGTTATGGGATTCTTCTGAAGGTTTGTATTTGGGATTTGTCAGAATGAAATGGCCGGTGTAGTTTAAATTACTGTGTTTAACACAACTTTAAAAAAAAAAAAAAATGAACAATTAAAAAAATAGGTTCATCTGGACGCAACCTTTTCAGTGGGAGAAACGTTTCGTCACTCATCCAAGTGACTTCTCCAGTCTCCACTGACTGCAGGTTTCCCCAATCTTATAAACACTGAAAACGCTACATCTAGATGAACAGAATCGACTTTTGGAGATTTACTTACCTGGATGATTGAGAATGCATCAAGACATGATCAAGATTTCTTTTCCTTAAAGTAAAGTCATTGATTTCTCAAATAAAATAAGAACCAGCTTTGGGTTTCAGAGATTACTTCTTCACTTTTGTTGTCTTGTTGAAAAAGTCTTCTGTGAGCTCCAGGAGACAATTCATGCTTTTTATCTTTGATTAAGGTTTTTTGCTGTATAATTTCGGTACTTGCTGCTGATCTGCACCACTCAGCCATAAAAAGTTCACTAAAATCAGTGGTTTAATCTTAGACATAGCAGCTATTAGGACTAAAATTGTTGCCTGTAATGGTCATTTCTACCTGTGCTGCTTGATTTTAAGTAATGAAAATCATTTGATTTGATTTGTTTAGATATCTTAAAAGTACCAGTGAAACTGAAGCATGTTCCTCCTTGTTATTTTAGTTTTTCAGTTTTTAAAAACAAATACAAATGTTTGAAGCATGAATGTAGTGTAAGGAAATGTTTGTATGCATTAAAAGAGCACTAAATAAGCACTGAATCACTGTGCAGTAAAGGTATCAGATTGTCTTTCTCTTTTAGTTGCTGTAATACGATGATCTTTGATTCCAGTCCATGAGCCTGAGAAGAAAACTCAAATTGCACACTCTAGTCACCATAAGAGACATATCTGAGGTAAATACTTTTTTTGCTACATTTAACATTAATAACAACACATTATAGTGTGTGAGTTAACTTTAGGTTATAATTTTAGAATTTATTCTGCTATTTATAGGCACACATTTTAAAATGATTACCCAAGACAGTGTGTAGCTTGTGCAACTGGAACTTGTTCTTTTATTGCATTTATGTAAAGTTAAAGAGTATAGTCACAGTCAGTTTTACCCTCTTGATTGAATATGTATTAAAGCAACTAAAAATAGTACTCAGTATGGCCCCTGGGTGCTTATAATGTACTGACAACACTGCTGCATAATCTTTATTGTGATGATGGAAGAGGATCTCTTCCCAGATCTGGACCAGGGGCCCGTTCTTCGTACGTCGCTTACTACATCCAAGATCAAATGACACATCCAAGATCAAATCATCGCGCTAACCGTGAGC
>NW_024582556.1:293257-350778 GCF_018398535.1 Haplochromis burtoni | reverse complement strand
AGTGCTGTTATATTGGACGTAAGTCAGGCAATTGTTGTGGGCAGTTGATGGTATGAATTCCTTCATCCTCCAGGAACTGTTTATATTCTAAAGTTGTTCCCATCCATAACCAGACCAGCTTTACAATTTGGAGGGGATGAATCCTCTCTGGTGGTCGCATTTATTCAATCTTTTACCAGATTCACAGCTATAAACTTGAACATTTAGCCTACTTACAGAATAATCTGATCTTTACATGTTAGTGCAAAGGGATTATTAGTGACCTGTAGTAGAGCAATTAAATATGAAATGCTGCATAAATACATTTTGTTTCTGAAAAAAAGGATGATGCAAATGTTGCTGTGTTTAAGTAAGCTTAGGATAATTTTTTTCCCCTTTTCTTAATTAAATAATACAGTTGCAAAATCACCATTATTGTTGAAACTGTAAACAAAACAAAGCAGTTTTGATGTTGAATATTCACTTTGATGGGCTTAGATTAAAAAAAAAACACTTTTCCTGTTAAAAGAGAATACTGAAATGAATTAACTCCGTACCACTTAATTTAGGGCAGCATGGTGCGATGGTTAGCAAGAAGGTTCTGGGTTCAAATCCCTTATCTGACTAAAGCCTCTGTGGAGTTTGCTCTTGTTCTGCCCATGCATGGGTTCTCTCTGGGTACTCAGCTTCCTCCCACAGTCCAAAGACGTGCAGTCAAGGGTTAGATTAACTGGTGAACCAAAATTGCCTATAGGTGTGACTGTGAGTGGTCGTCTGCCACTCTGTGTTGGCAGCTGGGATAGGCTCCAGCACCCCTTTGTAAGCAGAAGACCTCTTAACAGTTTGAGAACAAGAGGGAACGCATATGAGACAAGAAAATAATTACAGCTATATGAGAGCTTATAATATATGACATGTATGTATATTGTAACAGATTAAAACTGATGGAGAGTTTTATTAGAATATCACGAGTGGTTACATACTATAAAGACTCGATGGCTATTTGAACTAAACAATGTGGTTACAACAGGGGAAATAATTATTAGATCTCCTGGTGAATTTGTAAATTTGCTCAATTAAGAAATTAACAGTCTTTAATTTTTATTGTAGTTTACTTTTAATGAGATCAGGAGGATCTTTAACTGATTGATTGATTGGAATCAGAATTGAGGGCTGGGTTGTTGGGATCAAATGCTTATTTGATCAATTTATGCAAATCATGCAATCATGCACTTTTTAGTCAAATATGACAATGTTCTAGCTATAACTTTACCTTGATAAATATAATAGATCACTCAACTGTCGATATGCTTCAGTTTATGCATATAAAAAAAAAGGAAAAGAAAAAAGAAAATCACATAATCTCTACTGTGGACACCTGATTGTTTTATAAATGATTTTCTTGATCACCTGATCTGAAACATATCTGGATATGGCCTCAAGCTACAAGAATTTACAGGCTTTTTTGCCTCCAAGTTACCCAGTGTATGGCATTGGACCCTCAGGCAGGGTTCTTGCTACTCCAAAGATAGGGTTGAAGACCTTAAGGTAATCAAGCCTCGGGGCTATATTCCAACTCTTGTATAGAGTTGGAATCAGAATATTCATCTGGCAAAACTACCATTCTGGTGACTAATTGGGTTTTTTAACCACTTAATTAATCTATTATAAGTGGTAAAAGAGAACCACCTGAAACAGAGCTACAAGAAACATTCTGGTAAACCATTTAACTGTTGTATTACTAAAAAACACCAACCACATATTTCAGGGCAATAGTAGTGCGTCTTTGCCATTTGTTCATTTTTGTCTCACTAAACAGTTGAAATTTGGCTGTGTGCATGGTTTTCTATCAATGAAGCAAGATGAAAAATTAAGATCCTCTCAAGGTCAGTGAAAAAATAAAAAATCAAGATTTAAAGCAGTTAATATGTGTATCTTCATTACTGCATGTGCACTGTTTAAACAGCGGTTTAATTCTTTTAATAGTAATATCCATTTCAGTCACTTTCCTGGAAAACTTACTTTATCCACCCTAATACTCAGCTGTCAGTCTAGCGTGCCAGTTTTTTGGCATATTATAGCTATACTGAATATTACTGCTTTGAAAAAAGGTACTAATACTTACAGAATTACTTAAATATCTTAAGAATACCTTCTTTAAAAATGAAGATTTCTGTCAGTTGGGCCTTTATTTCAGTGTTACCCAGAAATCGAAACCATCCCAGCTCATATTGACTCATTCATCTTTGAACCTTGAGGAAAGTAGATTCAGGTATTGGAGAAGAAAGTAAAAGATAAAAACACATTAGAGTTCGTAACTTAGGCTTTTGAGAGCTGAAAGATTGCATTTCATGCTTTGTAACTTTCATTACATACCACCCAGGGGGTGAGAAATCAATTTGTGAATCTAAACCATTTTTGGGGCCACTCAAATGTAAATATGTGAATTAAAATGATCTAAATTACTCTATGATTCATATGGACACTAAATCAATATGCTATTACTAGCATTAAGTCACTAACGAATAAATATATGTTTGAACTTTTAATGTTTATAAAGAAGTTCCTTACAAGTTCCTTATAAAGAAGTTCCTTAAATTTAATCAGAATCAGAATCGTGTTTATTGGCCAAGTATATGTGCAGACACATACAAGGAATTTGGTTCCGGTAGATGGTGGCTCTCAAGCACAGCAATGTAAATCACACACACGTGTCTATATATACACATTACACATACATACACAAAGCTGTGTAAACCAACTATAAATAACGAATCTAAACTTATATACATAAAATACAGAAATGAATGAGGTGGAATGAATACTACAGAAATGTACATAAGGTGCAGTTGCAGTCTGGCAGTGGGAGCAGTGTGACAGGTCAACTGTTAAGAAGGGAGATGGCGAGGGGAAAGAAACTGTTCCTGTGTCGGGTGGTCCTGGTCTGCAGGCTTCTGTACCGTCTGCCAGAGGGCAGCAGATCAAAAAGTCTGTGTCCAGGGTGTGAGGGGTCTGCGATGATTTTCCCTGCCCGTTTCCTGGTTCTTGAGAGGTACAGATCCTGGATGGAGGGCAGGGGGGCGCCGATGATCCTTTCTGCTGCCCGTACAGTCCGCTGCAGTCTGCTCCTGTCCTGTTTAGTGGCTGCCCATACCAGACTGTGATGGAGGAGCACAGGACAGACTCAATGACCGCAGTGTAGAACTGGATCAGCAGCTCCTGTGGGAAGACTGTACTTCCCCAGTTGTCTCAGGAAGTACATCCTCTGCTGGGTCTTTTTGAGGATGGAGTTGATGTTGGTCTCCCACTTCAGGTCCTGGGAGATGGTTGTACCCAGGAACTTGAAGGTCTTCACAGTTGACACAGGGCTGTCTGATATGGTGAGGGGGAGCAGAGTTGAGGGATGTCTCCTGAAGTCCACTGTCATCTCTACAGTCTTAAGAGTGTTCAGCTCCAGATTGTGCTGACTGCACCAGAGTACCAGCCGCTCAACTTCCTGCCGGTATGCAGACTCATCACCATCCTGAATGAGGCCAATGACAGTGGTGTCATCTGCAAACTTTAGGAGTTTGACAGCCGAGTTCTTGGAGGTGCAGTCGTTAGTGTAGAGGGAGAACAGTAGTGGTGAGAGGACACATCCTTGATGGGCACCAATACTGAGGGACCGAGTTTCAGAGGTGATCTCCCCAGCCTCACTTGTTGCTTTCTATCTGTCAGGAAGCTGGTGATCCATTGACAGGTAGCTGGTGACACGCTGAGCTGGGAGAGTTTGGAGGAGAGAAGTTCAGGCACAATGGTGTTAAAAGCCGAACTAAAGTCCACAAACAGGACCCTGGCATAAGTTCCCGGGTGGTCGAGGTGTTGCAGGATGTAATGCAGCCCCATGTTTACTGCATCATCCACCAACCTGTTTGTCTGGTAGACAAACTGCAGAGGGTCCAGCTGGTGGCCTGTAATGTCTTTCAGATGGGCTAACACCAGTCGTTCGAAGGATTTCATGACCACAGACGTCAAGGCGACAGGTCTGTAGTCATTCAGTCCTGTGATGGTGGGTTTCTTGGAAACAGGGATGATGGTGGAGCGTTTGAAGCAGGAGGGAACGTCACACAGCTCCAGGGATCTGTTGAAGATGTGAGTAAAGATGGGAGCCAGCTGTTCAGCACAGGTTTTGAGGCAGGAGGGTGTCTAGTTCTAATTGTCTAGTTTCTAGCATCCATTGTTTTAACTCTCTAGCTATGCAAGAAATACTTTAACTACATATGAAAGAGGACATGGGAATTATTATCTGGGTCTATATTTAAAAAGTACTGAAAACTAGACTATACCATGTCTGGAGAACTTGCGGTGGGAGTGTTGCTACCAGCAGACTCGGCCTGTATCTTGTGCAGCTAAAATGTTGGTGGTAAAGACTAACAAAATTGAAGAGAGATGGCCTATAGCATAGCTACTTTAATCAGCCACATGTGTACTGTACCTGAGATGGTCTGCATTTGTGTAGCACTTTACTTAGTCCCTAAGGACCCCAAAGCGCTTTACACTACAGGCAGACATTCACACATTGGTGATGGCAAGCTACACTGTAGCCACAGCTGCCCTGGGGCGCACTGACAGAGGCGAGGCTGCCGGACACTGGTGCCACCGGGCCCACTAACCACCACCAGTAGGCAAACATGGAGTTAGTATCTTGCCCAAGGATATTTGGCATGCAGCTAGGAGGCAGTCTGGGATCGAACCACCGGCCGTCTGATTAGTGGCTGACCTGCTCTGCCACCTGAGCTACAGCTACCCCTCTGGCTACCCAGCAACTGCAGCAACTCTATACGTTACCTACTTTCTCCATCCATCTATCCATTCGCTTCCGGTTATCCGTGTAAGGGTAACAGAGGAGGTTGGGGGCAGCTAGCTAACACGGAGAGACGGACAACCATTCGCACTCACATTCACAGCTATGGGCAATTTAGATTCACCAATAAAGTATCCCCATTGACTGCATGTCTTTGGACTGTGGGAGTTCCTGGAGAGAACCTGCACAGACACAGTTAGAATCTGCAAACTCCACATATAAAGGCCGAATAGTGGACCTTCTTGATAATTCTTTTTTCCAATAATTAGGATAATACTCTTTCTTATCTCTTTCTTTCTTTTTTCCCTACTGCAAGTTTGTTATTTAGCTTGGTAAATAGTTGAGTTACTGCAGAGTATGATTGGGATTGGTTGGTAAGCACTGGATTGGAATTGTTTTGTAAAAAAAAAAAAAAAAGAAGGAAAAGAAACATAAACTGGCTGGGAAAAATAGTAACTAAAACCAACAAATCTATATCAGTGCAGGAAAAAGAAAGTGAACTTAATAAGCATAAAAAAAATCATCAAAGGAGAAGCAACAACACACTGTTGTATTTTAGCCTGAAAGCACTCAAAGGTCAACGTAGCTATTTATATTTTCTTATTACAAAACACAGAGGTTACCAGAAATACAATCTCCTATTATAAAAAAGTGCTTATTCAACCTACACTTGAACCTCTTGGACATTCTTTTTTATAAAATGCAATTTTGCACTAAAGCGCCAAACAAGAGACTTGATCCCATTTTTCAACTGCGACAGCTTGTGAATATGACGTATTTAAATACTCCAACATATCAACCAGTGATTAGATAAATTGTTATTTGAAGCAGATATTACATACCTCACCACAAGCTTATAAACAGTAGCAAACACATGGGGACATTTGGTATGCATGGACTGTGGCATCCTTCTGACTCTCTTAGCATTTAAATATATTGTTTGCTTTGGGTTTAATAGTTAAATTTTTACGAAAATATTATTATCCCTTGTTTCTGAAATCGAACCTCAGCATTTGGCCATAGCGTAGCTGATGTTTGTATTTCTAATCTATGATAAATATTTATCAGGTTTTCAGTGTAAGTCTATATTGTGTTTTTTTCATTATGTCACAAATTCATATCACTTCATATTTTTTGCCAGAAGAATCTTACAAAAGAGTCTATCTACTGTCAGAGGCTATAAGAAGATTTCTGTGATGTAAATTCTGAATCCTGACTGGAACACATCAAATAAATAATTTGATAAGTTATCTGTTTCACAACTATACTTTCAGAAAAACTTTTAAATAAAAGAAGTGATAGCTTTTTAAGTATTATTTTAATTACTCACACCATAAGATGACTGTAATATCTGATCATATTTAAGATAGAAGCATTAATGAATGGTAGGACTTCCTTGAGAAGCTGTAGGAATGGTGTCTAATAGAGATGTTGATGGTTCAGAGGAAATAATTATTGAAGTTAACTCAGAGTCTAAATAAATACCAGTCATATTGAAAATTGCTGTACACAACGATACATCTGTGGGATGGTTATATATTTCTTCTCTAATGGTTCAACATTTATTTGTGAAGTTATTACTAGTTAAGTTTGAAATAATGGTTGGCCCAAGAGATGTCTGATTCTTTGTCAGCCTGGCTGTAGTTCTTAAAAAAAGGGTGAAGTTGTTCTTATTTTTTTCAATCAGTAATGGATAGTACGATGTTCTTATTTTATAGAGGGCTTTTTAGAAGCTTTTTAGAATATCAAACTCTTTTTCCAAACTAAATGAAGATTTTCTAAATTAGTGAGATGCCATTTCTCCAGGTTAACAGTTTCATCTGCACTTGTGAGTTATGCCAGGCAGTCAAGCACTTCTGATCTGAGGCCCCTTTTTTCAGAGGAGACAGAGTATTCAGGGTTGAACAAGGTGAGTAAAACTATTAATATGAAGGTCCTGGACTTGATTACACTATCTGGCCGAAGCCTTTCTGTGTAGCGTTTGCATAGTCTCTGTGTCTGTATGGGTTTTCTCCAGGTACCTGGTTGTTTATTGGTGACCTTTAATTGCTTATAGGTATGAATGTGAGTGCGGACGGTTGTCTGTCTCCCTGCATTGGCCTTCAGACAGATTGGCAACCTGTCTAGGGTGTATCCTGCCTCTCTCCCTATGCAGTCCCTGGCAGTCGCTCAATTAACCGAACTTGTTCTACATGCGAAGCTTTTTGTCACGTGGTCACATTAGGGAACATGCCTAATCCTTTATAGTGCCACAGTTGTGTCAATTTGCACATACAGCAGATAACAAGCCATCCAATCCATACATGCAAAGCAATAAAACCACTAGTCTTGAAATCCTGATGGTTCTGTGGGTACCTTCTATGAACTCTGAGGTTTAGTTCTTTCCATAGTTTTTCAGTTGGATTTAGCTCACGTGATCGGCTGGGTCATTTTAGCATTTTTATTTTCTTTCCTTGACTTTCTGTTTGGGATCATTGTCTCGCTGAAACGTTCACCCTCATTCTTCTTCATCAACATGTGGTAGATAACCAATACATTCTTCATAAAAATCGGTAGTTGATTTTTGTATTTATCCCTGCTGCAGTTATTTCACAATATTTTACAGGCTTGCTAAGTAAACTTTAAACGCACCTCAACCTGCTTTTTCTTCAGCAATGGATTTTGGCATGGGGAGCGTGCATACAGCTCAGGGCAGTTGAGTGCATTTCTTATTGTATTCTTTGTAACAGTTGTACTCGTGATTCCAGGTCTTTCTGTAGAACTCCACAAGTGGTCCTTGGCTCTTGGACAGCATTTCATTTTAGAAGAGTTGTCCAATCTTTTAGAGGAATGTAACAGCATTTGTGGATTGGATGGGTTGATGCCGACATCTGCGAATTTCATTTCAGTAGCACTTTTAGAAATATATTTACTTTGAAAAATTGGTGACATGTTCAATACTTCAAACATGCTCTTGCACAGTCCTCCAGGTCCTTGCTGTACTCTTCACTCTTTTCCGCAGCTGACCAACAAAGGTACAGGAGTACCCTGGTTGTGCCCCATATTTATTTATAACACTGCCCCCATCTGACAACAGATGCTCTCTGCAGGTAGACAGGCAGCTTCCTGTGAACCAACAGGCTGCCAACGTGCTATCACTGGCAAATTTTTTAGCATTCTTCTTTCAGAAACAGAGTTCCCACTTCATTGTTTGTGATTGTTTCCTGCTTATTAATAGATCGCAGCTGTATTTTTAACTACTAACCTAGTAACCTCTAATGGTTAGCTACATAGCTAAAGCTAATGTCGCTAATTAGTCCCAAGAATGCCCCTTTAAACTCCAATTAGATTTTTCAGCAATAGAGTAAATTCTTACAAAAATAGTAAGTTAGATAACAGGCAAAAAGGTTACTTACTAATACAGCATTACAAAAAGACTGTAGCACAAATAAGACCTTCTGAATGTCTGTTTTAAAACAACCTAAATCTAGAAATTCTTAATGTAACGGTTTATTCAAGGTCTTCCTTTGTCCCATCTTCTGTCACGCTCTCTTGGCTCACTGTACTTCTTCTAATTAAGTAGCTCTTTTATTTGGGATGGCTGTGTTTCCCAAGGTGGTATCCATTCTATCTACCATGTCAACTAACTAATTATATCTCTACCTGTAGGAGATAACTGCTTCCAGGTTTGTGTGTACACTTACTGACAATTTGCCATAAAAAATCTGTTACTGCTTTTCTTTTACATCTAGTTTAAAGGAAGTGACATCACTCCTGAGTTGACTGTGTTGCAGCAGTAGCAGAAAAGCAAGGGGAAAATGGTTTTCCTTTACTCCCAAGCAAGTAATAAACAGTGTACCTTTACAATACATATACATATATATTTTATTTGTATACACTTCGGTAAAGATCACATTGTTTACATTTAGATTTTTTAATTCTTTCAAGTAATTTTTCACAAATGTTTCAGATTCTTTTTATTTATCCAGACAGTTTTAATAATCTATGATTTGCATGTATAATTCATTTTGGTAGTCTCATCTGAACATCACAATCCAAACTTTTGCACCAACTATGTCTTAAAACATTTCATCTCGTTTTTCTTTCAATATCCAATTCATGGGCTGGCTTCTTTTCTTATAATCTGTTTTTTGTTGTCCTCCCTCTTATGTTCCTATCTATTCCCAACCTCAATTTCCTTCCATCTTCAGTCTTTGTTCTTTTCCCTATTCTCTCTCCTTTTTGCTGTCTGCTTAACTCATTGACATTGATGGCCGCAACTCTAATAAGTATTGAAGAATGGTCACAGTTTTATCTTTTGTTCCTGACTCATATCTACTTCTGAAAGCTGGTTAGGCCTACCACATGAGAGATAAATGGAGGATCAAATGCAATAAAGTATTTTGTATTTCCCAACATCCTCACAGGGGAGGACAACGGATACAAGTCACTTAGACTTGACCTTGCATTGCATTAGGAAGTGGGGAAACTATAAGAGTTTCAAAGTTTCTCTTTTGCAGTGGAATGATGATATGCGTATATAGTATAAAAGGAGAATTCCAAGGAAAAGGAGGCATTGTTATCTCAAAGAAAATTCTATATATTATCTGCTTGTTAGTTCTGGCATCATTAGGGCATTCAGATCCAACTGGCCTTGGGTTTCCAAAATAAAAAGTGAGAGACTGAGAGTTAAAAACAGTCCATAATCATTCATCTTTACTGATCACTTTGGCTCATCGCAACAATTTTGCAATGAAGTTCAACCTTAAGGCATCCATGAAGAACGCTATTTACAAGGTTTAGAAGTTGGAAGTTAGCAGTAAGTTAGCTAACTGCTTTTTATCTAACAAAGACAGAAGTCCATATTTTCACAGTAAGTATTTCTGAAAAACTACAATCTACATCTCTTTAGATGTAAACAAAGACAGAAAACTAAACATCAGTTAAGCTGGACCAGCTGACATATAATTATATACTAGCTGGTGGCTAGCTATAGCATTATGGTTAGGCTAATATAACCACTTTAGAAAGGGATGATGTAGGACGAGGCTAAAACTGTTCTCAATAAAAGTTAATTTTGAGGTTCCCCAGTGGGCAGATCCAAACTTCAGCCAAGCAAATGTGTGAGATAATCCCCAACATGAACCTAGTCATTATTATGTTGTGCATTTTGGATTATTCGCTTTGAAACGAAAATCTTGTTCCTAAAATTGATGTCTACAATAAGATTTGAGTCAACCAAAGTTCAAATATTTGGTTTGCAGACATGTTACTATGACTGTAGTGTGCACATTTTTGAAAACTTTAGCCTAAAGATGTGCTACACAAAAATAATGATTTAAAAAGCTGGATTGTTCAAGAATGACTGCTAATTATTTTGGGAGCTTGTTTCTATTAAATTAACAAAAAAGACAAAACTGTAACATGATAAAAAGATTTTGACCTCAGTATAATTCCATCTATGAATTAAAATTAATTTCTCTCCTTTTATTTAGAAAGTGCTTTTACAAAGCTCCTCGGCTCTTTGCATCCATCTTTTACATTACTGCAATTTTGTTGCCACAGTTTGGAATTGTTACTGAAACTTGTTTTGTACTCCTAGACAACTGTAGCTGTTTCCATTTTATGTGCATGTCTGTAAAATCTTCACATTCTCTAATCTACACAACTAGCATTACCCTGTAAATGAAATGATGAACTAAGCTGATGAACAACTCTTTCAAGATAGTTGGTCCACACAGGGCAGCCACTAGAAACATAATTTATATAATAGGATGCTAGACAATAAATAGAATATAAAGCATTTTAAATGATCTAACCTTTAAACATCTGCAGCAGTAATAAGAACCTTTTTCTGCAGAATAATTATACTGACTTTTTAAACTTTATGTGCAATTTTGTTTGAAAAAGTTGAAAAAAATCTACAACTTGCCATTGTCCGCTAATAGCAATTAATTTTTGCCAATATAATAGATATTTGATTAACCATATAAGTAATTATATTTTACAATTCTTCAACCAAGAAGGAGTACAGAAAGGTGAAGACATGCATGCAGAATGCAGAAAATAAGCAACAATGGTATTGTAAAATTTGATCCAGTTTATCTTTTCAAATAGTTAAATGGTGGAGGAAGTTGTTTTTGTGTGTGTTTGTGTGTGTTGCGGGTGGGCTACCATATTTGTTTGCCTATCTATAAAATTCACTGCACCTTACTGATATATAATATAACAAGCAGATATTGATGTTTGAACAATGAGCATTTTAGCCTTTGTACTGTACATTTTTACCTCCTTCTGACGTGTGCTTTCATGTCTCACATGCAAACTGGTGTGATGTTCAGTTTTCGTAAAAGCTCTCAAAATATTTTTTTAAGTATCAGCCGGGGCAACACTGCTTGTAGCTATAAAAGCATCAGTTTGTGTGTTTTTCGGCAACATTTATAGAAAATCAGTGTCTTTTCAGTTTGCGCTGATCCTCAGGTCGACCATGAAAATAGCTCTGAGTGGGAGAAGCCAAGCGTATGGCAAGTTTCAATTGTATCATAGTGAGGTTTTAACTGTGTTGAAGTTCCATTAATGGTGTTTGTATAGTAAATACTACATTAATAGGATTCATATAAATGATTGTTTTCATTGTGTGAGCCTATATGCATTCCATGCACATCTAAGAAAGTTGCTCTTTTATTACTTCTTTAGAACGACATCTGTCCATTCATTCCATGCTTGTAGTGGATTAAGTTATTTGCAGCGATAGGTTTTATTTACTTATGTTGAAACAAAACACGTCCAAATACACTTATGCTATTTTGTTATTTGTTTGGCCTTCACAGTTACTGATGGTAAATCACATTTTAATGTCAGTATAAGCCTCATTATCTGTCACATATATTAAGCTTCTTTATAACCAGGGACACATAGTAAAGGTCCGCTTGGTTTTCACAGCAATGTTAATTCTTTTCGAAAAAAACATATGCAGGTGGACTAGATTTTGAAGTATATGCTATTGAAAGAAAATAGATTGTTAAGCATTTATCTGTGTGCAGCCAGCATCCTTTCTAGGAGCTTAGTCAGAAGGGCTGCTAGTTCTTGTTCTATAATTCTTACATTTTTATAAATAATGGAGGAGACTTTCAGAGCGAAGGTGCATCCTGCACTCCTGAAGCCCATGGTTCCCAATTAGAAGCATGGATTGTTGCCAGAGCACATGTTTCTCCACTGTATTTGTTGGCACTTTTGAGATATACCCTCCTGAAGAATTAATGAAACCAGCAAACAAAGCAGCGCTTGCCACAGATATTTCATGCTGCCTTCACAAATTTGCCACTGTGCAGCAAGAGATTGTCACATAGCAGGCCTTAGTACCGCTGTTTTTCTAAATGGCTGAGGGAGCACAAATACATTGTCTTTCTAATTGTTTTGTTATGTGATAGTGCTAAGTAGACTGTTTCATGCTCTATGCTATCAACAAACATTATAATTCCAAGTCACAGGGCAAAGGTCACAGTCTATGTCACCACAGCCGAATCAGTAGGAGTGAAATCAGCAAATTTCAGCATCTTTTTTTCCAAAAGAGCTAAAACACTTTTTCTTTTTCTTGAGTCAAGCAATAAGTCAAGACAGAATATAAAGGGGTTTAATGCGTTTTAGTCCTGGTAGGGGATTATATTGAATGCAGAGAAGTCTCTACCATCCTTTTATTTTCTGAGCATCACAGTGTGAGAAGTCTTGGCCCAACAAAATTTAGCTGGCACCCCTCAGAAACATGGCGTATATTTAAGCAGCATGAGAGTTCATTGAGGTCTTGTTCATTTTATATTTATAGAGAAAACATGGCTTGTTCCTTAAAGAAATAAAGCGTGTCTTGCTAGTAAGTGTGCCTGCTGTCTTGTTTTCCGAGAATATAGACTCCCATGGAGCACAGCAGCTACCTCTAAGACACACTGTGACAAAACTTTGAAGAAGAAATTAGGTTTTGGGCAAGTGGTCGTGTTACCAGCTGTCAGAAAGTATCTTCTGCTTTTGGTTGACATCCTTATTTCCTTATTGAAGGTTTTATTGTACACAGCTTTTTTTATTTTGTTCTTGCATATTACATGATGCATCCTGTTGGTCTGATCAGCCAAACAACATCACCATTAAAAGCATTTGTATGTCTGCATGTCTAAAGGAGATTAATAATTAAACTCCTCATCATTCATTAACAACTGAAAAAAGAAAACAAAACAACTTGCAAAACAACGTTAGGAGCTACAAATAGGTAAGCAATCAACGCTTTTAAGGTATTATTATTTATTTGTCTGCAGCTGTAATGACAAGTGCCAGCTGATGGAATTTGCAACTTTTTCGACCACATCACTGGATTGGATCAGACGGTTGGCTGGTGTTAGACTGCTGAAGGAAGTTGGGGAAGATCACGGTCACGGTTAAAAGATTTCAGGGCTTTAAGATATTTCAGTACTGATTGGCAGGTCAGGAAACCAGCACACAGAGTTTGATGAAAATGCTTCTCTATGCCCAATTACTAAATAAGTTACACCGCATGCTGCACCGACACTGAAGGATGTCAGTTATCATCGAGAGAAAGTTTGATCAATTTATATATTTATGAGGCGCATAATATTCCTGCCCAGGCCAGGATGGTCAGACTTCTGATCATCAAACGTTCGATTTTTTGTTGTTGTTTTTTTTTTTTTTTGCCTTACAACAATACAAACTATGGTTTCTTTTGCAACAGCATTTGGCTATGTAGTATATTTTGTAAGTGTGAATACTTGTGGCTTAATTATGTTTAATATGTTTTTACTCATGTGGGTGTATTCCAGTGTTCTTGGACCTTCAGTAGAGGTTAACTACCACAGGTTCCAATTTTACCCCAGCCCAGCCCACTGTCTCTGTTTCCCATCCTCTCTTTTTTGTCTGTTTCTCTGTCTGTCTGTTCAAAGGTCTGTGCTCACCCTGCAAGCGTAGCAAAAAAAAAGAAAAAAAAAACTGCAGTCGCCTTTGTAGGTCGGGCGAATTACACGACGTGTCATGTTGGTCGTGTAGCAGGTAGCAGGGCCCATGGGAGATTTAGTGGCTTTAATTACATTTCTCTTGCTAGCCGTTGAGGAGAAAGGAATTAAATGGGACTGTTTTCTTAATCAGCTCTCTCTCGCTCAGTGGGTAACCACCCTAGCTTTCCAAATGAAAAAGTGCATTGAAGCGTAAACTCTTTGCTGCATCCAGTCATGCTCATGTGGTAAACAATAGTGTGTGTGTGTGTGTGTGTGTGTGTGTGTGTGTGTGCTTGTGTGTGTGTGTGTGTACTTGCCTGCGATGTGTTTTGAGTTTTGAGGATGGACATTTATTGCCATTTCCATGTTCTGTTCAGCGTGGGTTTTACTTTATCTGTAGTGTTGGATGGAAATATGTTTCTATTGATTGCTGTCCCTGGGAAGTGAGGAGATGCTGGCGGAAGAGCTGAAATAGTCTCAGCGAGGGGAACATGAACCTTTTGTGTGAGAAGATAGATCTCATAGTGAAGGGCCAGGCAGGTCTAAGGAAGACTTTAGGAAAAAGAGTGCACGATTCATTGGATGTACAAAGCTTATTACAGAAATACAATAGATAATTGTAACAATGAGAAAGTCAGACCCAGCTGGCTTTCTCCATTTTTCCCTCAGCTCTTTACTCTGTTTTTCTCTATTTCTCACATGCAACCGCTGCTCACTAGAGCCCCCTCTGAGTCACATGCTTTCCCTTCTTGGCCTTTTCTATTTTTTCATTTAATTCCAAAATTTTCAATTTTTACTTGTCATTGAAACTTTTCCTTGGCTTTAGCATCAATTTTTCCTCTGGATGCACTCTGACGGTCGAGCTGCAGCTGTGAATTTACTGCCCCATCAGGTACTTCTAATGTATAAAGTAGAGCATATAATGGTTATTGAACAGGAGAGAGTTATGGTGCGTGGTATTTATATCCTTGGCCCCTGAGTCCGATAACATGATATTGAGATTGAGCTACCCGCCAAGAGCAGGGTTGATTCGAGGAATACAGGACACACACACACACACACAGTAAAGAGTAGAAAAGGAGAATGGGAATCCTATAAATGAAATAGAGCTTCCATGGTTTAAGATAAGAAAGTCTATAGGTAAGGTAAGGCATTAATCCTGATGTATTTTGACATAGTAATATCAGGGGTCAACAAAGAGGTGAAGGATAAAGTTGTGACCTTTAATCTGAGAGTCATGCTGAGGTTATTTTTGGCGAGGCTTAACCTCGTTCCCAAGAGGAAAAGCCAAGGAAGCCAGTGAAAGCAAACCCTCTTGCAGGACAGTGAGAGCAGGACATCTGTATGTTCCTTGTGTAGGAGTGTTTCCAATAGCAGCAGAGGTGTGTTTGTAAACACAAGAGAGAAACTTGAGAGGCTGACGATCCCATGTTCAGTGCTGACAATAAGACAAGGGTGCCATGGTACGGATCGATAGCACAAAGTGTTGGGTGGAAGGCACTGGGGGGAGGCATACATAAAGAGCAGCAGAGGAAAGGAAGTTAACAGTAGCTATATGATAAGTGCTGGCAGAGAAGTGATTAAGACACAATGCATGAAATGATGCGGACTCTTTTTTTGCTTTTGTGCTACAGGACCGACAAACAACAGAGACAGTGCTTGACCTTGCTTGAAAAACTAATGACACATGTCACTGAGGATGTAGCACTATCTTAGTTTCATAGAATACCAGTGGGTTATTGTTTGTTATATGCATTTTTGCAGAAAGGACAAACAGAAATACTTCATTGACTGATGAAGAAAAAACTGCAAAAAACAGTGAAATATTTTGTCATTAAGAGAAACACAGACGTATAATCTTAGGGTAGTATTTATGAGCTTTGTGTGTTTTTTTCCTGGGGTGTCGGACAGCAACAAAGCCTTTCCACTTTTGTCATTCTCAGACAAGTGTTTCAGTGGTGCTCCAACTCTGGTTGGGAATCTTGACCTCAGCTCCACGGGCTTCTGACATCTAGATTTGGGTCACCAACTTTTGTGTTTCCCCTCCAGTGTTGTGCTTTTCTTCTGATGAATCTATTCTGGCTTCTGATGACATGGCAAGACCAGTTCCAACATCTCTGCCTCAGACCGTTATGCTGTAGTCAGCATGTTAGCAGGTTGACAAAGTCCTTATCCAGAGGATGCCTGGAGAATTCCTTTTGGTGGTAAAGGTCATCCTTTATCCTTGAGCACGTTGGTGCCGTTATTGTACTCTGTTGACCATCAGACACTGTTCGTACGAACGAAAGCTAAATAAATCAACCCTTGAGTCATTAGCATTCTCTTCATGTTGCTGGCAGCACCTCCATCTCATCTAGCCACACTGCCCAGATATTCTTTTGGATATTTCTGGGATGTACACAAACATGTAATTTTAGATTGCCAAACTCACAGAGTGGCGTGTCAGTAGTGTTTATCAGTGGGCAGAGGAATACTTGCTCCACCGTATCTTCAAAAAATACATCCTGGCTGTCACTCTTCCGAAAGACAAATACATCTACAGAGGATGCCATGGTTTATTGATTATGCTTACATAAATAATACAGCCATTATGCTAGCTGGTACCCAAACATTGATATACAGAGATGATGCTTGTGAGTCAGAAGTGGAACAAAAAACTGGGAAATAGAGACCCTGTAGGCATTATTTTGAAACAAGGTCTGTCTGTGCTTTCTGCTATCCTTGTGGATTATTTTTTTATGCATGTGGTGTGTGGGTGTTTGGATGGTAGTCGTTTCATCAGCAGGAATGGAATCAAGGTCATCCAGGCAGCACCCAATTTCAATTATCCCTTGGTCACTTGAAACATCTAAAGAATTAAAACTCGTCCATTCTCAAAGAGATTGCCCAGTATTTTCGGTTGTTTCAGCTTACACAGAAATAGGCAACGTAGCTCCGCATGCTTGCCTTTTTAACAATTTGCTTTCATTTTTATCATCTATTGAACCATTCATATGACCTCCAACCCCATCAGGCCTTTTTTTCATAAACTCATGTCCTTTTCAAACCCATTTGTCATGCAGGGATAGTTGACCCAATCAGTCAGGCCAGAATATTTTCAAATATGCTTCTGGTTTCTAACACCAGCGAACCACTTATGGTAATATTTTGAACTACCATTTCCCATGTGGTGTTTCTGTTGGACTATTTTGCATTTTAGGAAAAATACTGATACTGTCCACAGTGTTGACGTGCATCTGGAATGACTATAACTGCACACTTGTGTGTTTGCTCAGCAAACGCGAAATTCATTATGCAATATAAAAAGGTGTGCTTGTGTTAAAATACAGCTTACATGGCCCAAGTGCTCTTCTGTTTTGCTGACATTTTTATCACTTTCAACTTTTGTATGATACTCAGATAACAAATGTGTTGTATCAGGCCCAAACCTTCTCATATTTATCACAGACATAAGCAAGTATAGACTTCTAAGTCCAGTCTGGATAGCATTTCATACTGATGAATGAAATCAGACTTTGCTCAGGTCAAATTACTGTGTGAAATAATTTGAATAGCAAAAAAACACTTAAATTGAAATTGTATTACGAGTAGGATTAGTTGGCAGTGTGCATGATTTGTATTATTTTCCAAACAAACAGCCTGAAGTAAATGAACTTGGCCCTGGTTACTGTCTACTATAAAACCATTCTGCATCTCTACTTAAAACACTTGATAAAAAGTTTAGCTGTTTTGCATAATATGTTAAAGTTCTCAGCTGTCTCATAAATTTGGATTCCACTTGTGCTCTGTTCCACTTGTTCTTCTCTTGTCAAAGCGAATATGTATTTCTGAGTTATGGATTGAAGAGCTAGGTTGACCGCGAAGGCCATTTTGAAGATGTGAAGCAGTGGACAATTATCACCACTTTTGAATCAACAAACAACTTCAGCTGGTAAGCATTCTGACCTATGTGTGTGCCTGGGATGCTGCATGCCAGCATTACAAGATAAGATCCTCCTACAGCTTGAACGCGCAGCTAGACCTGAATGTCATACTTTTGCTTAACAATGAGATATTTTTCCACCGCTATCCTTTTTCTCTAGAGAAGTGAATACGTGACTACCAACCCGAGTTAAGGTGGGAGGCATCAGGTGATTCCGAGTTTAGCCTGGTGTGGCCTCAGATTTGCACTGAGATTTAAGGGTATATTCTGTGTGTTGTCACAACCGCCTGCGAAGCCTCAAGAAGACAAGCGTAACGTGGTTCCCATAAGCCCCCTTAGACAGAAATCAATACCCTGTCTTCCTTCACAATGCTGACCCAAATTAAATCCATAGAGATGTAAAACAGAGGAAAGCAAAAACAATGAAACAAGGAAATTGATTCTGGAATATATAGCATTATAACAGACATTAGTATATACGCCAGATCAGTCATTGGTGGTGACAGAAATAGTAATAAATCGTGACAATGGAGTATTGCATCATATAGATGTTGCTTTTGTGTAACATTTTTAGTTCAGCTTTCTTCCTATCAGCCTACTGTCTTGTTTTATTTTGTATGAGTTGCTGTAGTAGTCAGAGTGCAAAAAGCACTTTTCTGTCTCTTTGTCCGGTCCCTGATCCCGACCAAAGGCCAGGGTGTGTACAATGGGACATGTTAACCTTGTCACTGTCTCTGTTTTCTTCCCACCCAACACATTTGTTATTTCTCTAAGGTGTTAGTAGGCCACAGATACAATATGACAAAGACCAACAGGACCAATAATTGCTTACTCACTATATGTCACTCTCAGAGCAGATCAGGCTTTGTAACAATGTGGGCATTCTTGTTCGTTTTTAGACCCATTTTATTTTCTATCTCAGAGTTTCGGTTCACGGCTTTGAACAACATGCTGGAAATACTTTTAATGAGTGAGGCGACTCAAATAATGTAGCTTTATTCTGGACACTGCTCTTGCAAAGATATGAACAAGGTGTCCTTTGGCATTCATAACAGTGATATGTGGGCTACTGCAGCAGGGAGACAGGCACTCCCAACTCACATGGAGATGGTTGTCCAGGACTACTTCAGGTCACATTTAAACGCCATTAAGAGTCATTTATCTGCAAAACAGAAACCCCACAAACAGCATACTAACCATAGTTTCCAGCTTGGACACACTTCCCGTATCCTCATCTTTTTGAACAGTGTTGCTAGCTCTTTGCATCCAGTATTACCACAGCAGGTGGCAAGCCACTGACTGAAAAGGACACCTTCATCATCTTTATGACTCTAGTGGCTTCTGACAAAACAACCATGCTGGATGCACTGAAATGATAATGTGCTGGATGAGCATGTCCAATCGGTTTTTTTGGGGGGGATTTTTACAGTGTCTTTCAGGGAGCCCCTAGCTTCACAAATCAATAATTTGAACCTCACTCTGCCAATAAGAACTCAAAATAAGTTTGCTAATGGTTTAAGGTCAGGGGAAAAACTTGTAGACAAAGGAGTTTGTTGACACATTTTGTGTATTTGCTAAATTGTTCCCCTCTTGAGGCAAAAGCTACTTGTGTCTATTTTTATTCTACCACTTATCATCCTTTGTTAATAGCTGTTGCTGCTGTAAATAATGATTTTGCCTCGAGGTACCGTTTATCCAAGTCCTTATACCTAAGCTGAAAAATAGGTCATTTGTTATTGCAGTTTGAAATGGCCCTAACGAACATTGGAGAAACAAATCACAGAAATGTTTTCTGATTTGAAATGAGACAATCTCCTGAACAATCTAGATGCAAATGCAAGTTTTAGGTTTCTAAAAAAAATTATAATTTTGATTGAGACCTAGTATATTATAGGGCAAGTGTTTTTACGTGTACTCCTTGGTCTTGAGGAAACATCAGATACACCGTACATGCTTATTTAACTGGTAAACAAGATACCAAATAGGGACTTTCCAAGTCATAGGACACAAACTTGTGTTTAATGCTCATTTCAGACTTGTGCCTAAAGCCATATCTGTTTTAAGGCTGTTTAAGCTTGAGACTCTTGTGTAGTTAATGCCTTTGAAGTCAGAAAGAAAAAGCAATGAAGTCACCAACAAACAAGAAAAGAGGGCATTCAAGGAAATAAATCAGTGGCTTAGGCAGGGATGGCTCAACCCATTCCTGGCATGTCATAAAAATCAGAAATCTTCATGAGACACTTGAAATCATCCTTGAATAGCTGACAGAATGGGGACCTGGTATAAATAATTAGAACAGTTTTCAGCATGTTTGTTATTAGAAGTGGAAAAAGCCTGGCATACAAGGCTGCAGATTAGTAGACGTAAAGATGATTCCACTTGATATAATGGACTGAACTGGAGCAGACATGACAGTGCTTTAGACAGAAAATTGTGAAATACTGAAGAAATTCAGTCTCACCACAGCTGTGTGTCACTCTGGATCTTTGAGTGGCAGTGGCACATTATCGTGGTGTCAGAACAGAAATCCTTCCTCCCTCCTTTTACTCCCTCTAAAACTAGCACAGGTCCCTCGAGGGCATAAGGGAGATAGCTTCAAATTGATAATCACCAGTATTCATTATCATGGTTCCTGGATTTACTCTTGAGTTCATTTCCTAATTACTTGATTATGTATCGAAAATTATTCATTAATGTTTTCCACTTGCAACAGTTTGCGCAAGTCATTAATTACTTTGAGTGTCTCTCGATAAGTAATGATTGGTTCCCTCTCTGATATACCCCCCTGCTGCTCAGCTCTTGTCACATACAGGCACATTGTTGTACATCAAGTGTAGAGGCATTTTCTATTATACTGAAGCATGACAGAATGAAAAGCCACAACATCACTCTCGTACTTTGAAATGTGACATTTCACAGCAGGTCGTTTTCGATACAGTTTTTTTAAACTTTAAAAATAATGTTAGGCTCCCTTTTAGTTACGTAAAATGCAACCTTTGATTATATATTATATATCATCTTACAGGCAAATACTTCTCATTGCTAAAAACAGTGGCAGATAACTCTGTAAGAGAAAACAAAAACAGGGGGGAAAGAAATCTGTATTTGCAAGAATAATATAAAAAGAAAAATCTTGTTCTGTCTTTGTCCATCATTCTACTCTCCAGCTTCATGAAGCTTCACGGTGGCTTGTTGTACCATCTTGCTCATTGCTTGATCAAAACCAATAATCAAAATCATCCGTCTTTGCTCTCAGAGGAATAGCATGGCCAGTAGCTGTGGTTGGTAACTTAACTACTCTTCAGACCCGGCATGAAGATTGCAACCAGCAATCGATTATGACATAGTATGACATTTCAACACGGCTGACATTCAAATTTCAAATGGAAAAAAGGAAAGAAAGTAAAGAACGAACATTACATATGGTTTTAAAAGAATTGCTAATTCTTTAGATAATCTCTATCTTCAGACTTTGGGTTTTACTGGTTTATATTAATGACATAATTAGTATTTTGATAGCATATAATTTTCTTTGAAAGCTGGATGGTAGCCAGATTTCATGACTGCATAATTTCCTACAAAATTAAATTAATTAATAAAATAATACACCAGAAATCATTTCTTAAACTTATTACTGTATTCTGTGAGTTTAGAAGTGCACTTTTGTTCTTTCTACTGAAGTATTCGGAAACTATCCATAATGCATTAGTCCTTAGTCATTTTCAACTCTATGCAGCCACTCTCTTATCTTTTTTTCTTCAGAGTAAAATCAGCAAAAGTTGCAATACCATTAGAATGCTCTTAGATTGATATTGAATTGCCATACTTCCTCTTTAAGTGCATTTCAAAGCATGGCATGCCTCCTTTGGGAGAACACAGATGGACTGTTTACCATCCCTGTGTCATCTCATATTTTCCTCATTTCACATGTTTAGTTTTAAATCCTCTCCGAAGGACATCTCTTCCCCTTTTTTCTTTTTTCATTATTTAAAAATGATTCACCTCAGACATACGGCATGTGACATTTTCGGGCACTGCTGACTAAGAGACACATTCAGGCTTAGCAAGAAATGTTGACAGTTCTTTAAAAGCTTTTATTCAACTGAAAAATTTGACATTGGGTGTGGGCAACGTGTAGTATTTTTAGCTCTTATGATCAAATAAGCCCTCAAAACTGTTTAATGCTGCTGATAATATAAGAGGATATTATCATGTGGCTTAATTTGCTTATTTGGTCTTAGTTTCGAAATGCAATATTATGAACGGCATCATATTACAGTGAATAGCAATGTGGTCACAGTGTCAGATTCTGAGAACCGGTGCGCATGTTTGTGGGTGACATACTCTTCATTACACTGTATAATATAAATCTCTGTCACTTGCATTTGAGGGTCTGAAAAGCTGGTTGCAACAAAAATAAGTCATTACATTTGGCCCATGTTAGGGTTATAAGAAGCGTCGCGATTGTGACATGATTAAAATATGTGTAGATTATGTATAAACTCAGGATGATGAATAGAATTTAATCACGAAGATAATAATAAAGAGCTCTGTACAGCAATATTTGTATTTCCATCCATCAATGCCCATGGACATACTATTCTTGTGTGTGTGTCTGTGTGTGGCTTTGTGCGTCTCAGGCCCTGAGGAGTCTTTGTATACTTACAGTACGTGGGTGCAGTTTTGCATTGCTGCCACTCTTTACAGTTTGAGAGACTGAGACACAGAAGGAAAGAGAGAACCATTTGGAGGATGGATACAAGAAGGGTCTTCTTGGGTTCATCTTGTTCAAATTTAAAAAGGCCTGTGGAAAGTATAAGGGAGGTGCAGTATATATAATCCAACATGCTATGAGTCATCTTCCACATATTTTCTGCTAAACATGCATGCATCAGTCTTTTTCTGCTGCTCTTGTAAGTTGATGTGCCCATCCCTTCAGAAGTCAGGCGAGATCACTGTAAAAGTCCTTTTCACTCATTTGTAATTCAGAGCACTTTAGAAGCCCAGAACTGTGTAGCCAGTGCCTGAACTTATCAGAAATTACTCGGTAAGACAGTAACAGGGGGGAATTCTGCCTCCTGAAAGTAAGAGTACTTTACAAATATTATTTCTGCCCCATTTGGCCAAGCTTCTCAGCGTCCATGCACAGATATGCTGACTTAACTTGTCTCTCTGATGGTGGAGTAGTTACTGATTTGGACAGCGGTGCACCATTAAATGACAGTATCAAATAATAACTTTTGTCTGAGGCTAATCTGCTGTGCCACCAGGTGGCACAGTCATGTCTCCTTAGAGTAAGTCTATCTTCTTACCCAATGTGTAAGGTAATTTCTGCACTGGTTAGTGAGGCTTTAAATTACTTGGGGCATCATAGGTATGTTATTTAATTAAATTCCTTGTTATCAGGGTAATATAGATGATAGTCGAATGTCATATAGGTTGTTTAAGGACTGCAAGGGAAATTATACACTTGATAATACCTGGATTCGTATCTTTGTCACAAGACTACTGGCCGTAAAGAAGACATATGTTTTTCAACTGAGAGTAGGAAAGTGCAATACTGCGAATAATAAAAACGAGTGCAAGTGGAGTTATTTTTCTCTGCATCACAATATGTATTTTAAAGGAGCAAATTCAGGTCAGCAGTCTGCCCTGTCACCTTGTATTCAGTCAGTTGAAACATGGATGTTTACGTGGCTACATCATAGTGTAGCACACTGCAATGAAACTAGTGAACTAGAAGCTCCAGAAAACCTGAAGTGGAGAGAAGCTTTTTTTTTTTCATAAGAGAAATTTATGGCAATAGGTATATCTTTCTATTCACAAACAAATTAGCTTTTTTTTTTACACTTTTATTTAAAAGAAGAGTAGTCAGTTAGTTATCCAAGCTTCCCATTACATGCATTATACTATAAAGGAGCAAGAAGGTGATGTATTGAGGTATGACTTTGTGAAAAGCTTATAACCTGCTCCTTTGGCAGGTTTAAGCACAAGGTGCTCAATGTTCATGTGTGCCAGGTAGCACATGTAGTTACATGTACCGCAAGTGAGATTCTCCCATTGCTTAATGGCAGTAATTGACATGCAAGAGTGTGCTTCAGTGAGAGAAATGTTGTTTTCTACAAGGCTACAAGGTGCACCTGAGTCACTCGTCTAGCAGTTCCTTTATCAGAGCAGAGCAGCAGGATGAAGGAGCACATCTTGGACTGATAGTGGTGCTGCCGCTGCTGACTAATCCTGCTCACTGCTGGTGAAATAAAGAAATACATAACCAAGGACTTGAAAAAGGAGTGGAGTGAAAAATTCTGTTGTATAAAGAGTAGTTCAGAAGCTTTCAGTCATACAGAGGAGATCACCACTCCTGATCTAGAAGTGGCTGAAGACAGTGCCTGGGATTGGAAAAACAGAATGAACGAGAGATAGCGAGCGGCGTATGTGATCGCATAGTACATTTAAAAACACCCCATTGATTTTCACAAATCAAATTTTCAGGATGGCACTGTAAGTATATTTAATATGAGAAGACTTTGTGTGTATTAAAAGAAGTACATTCAATTGTAATGACTTCTACATAACCTTCTGGTGTACCTTTTATGGTGTCTGAGTTCAAAATCTGTTATTGCATTTTACACTCGACACACACATTAGTGTGGGAGATGGAAGGAGGTGGAATGCAGCAGTTCGATCATTTTCTTTCTCTCGTTTGTTTGTGTAAATCACATTTCTAAGCCTTTTAAAGGGAATTCACAGCCACACATTTTTGCAGTTGAAGACGGCCAATATTCCAGGGTGGCTTTTATGTCATGTCTTTGCAATATGCAAAAAGGAAAATCACTACAAATCTGCGCAAATATGTCTTAAGCAGGATGCAGCAAAAAGGAGAGAAAAGAATGATTGCTTTGCTGAGATGAAATTTTGGAAATGAATTTAATGTGATTTTACAACAAATACAGACGGTATGAGAAATGAAGTTCGCTGTCAGTGTTTAACAGTGAATAACAGCACATCTTCATGACTGCAAAACCCTCAGAGTCCCTGTAAGTGATGGGAAGTGGGCTATGACTCCAATCATGTCAGACAGAAAGAAAACCTGGATTCAAAGTCATTAAAATGGTTCATTGCTCTATTTTCTAATTTACTAAGATTAATAATAGGCAATGAACAACATATACTCTAAGGATTTCTTTAATTTGCAGAAATTTACACCAATACATTCCACAAGGACACTTTCTGGTTAGTGAATAAAACTAAGAAGAAAGACCGGGGGAAAAAAAGAAGCTGAAATTACAAACTGATTATGACATGATTTAATAGCACATTCCATAAAACTTATAGCAGCGACTAAAAGCTTTGTACGTCAATTTATACACCCATACTTTACCAATAAAAGCATTTCAGAGCAAAGCACTGTTATTGAGATGCTGAAAGCACAGATTTGTGCAACGCAGTCGAAATGCACTGACTGGAGCTTTGGGAAGTATTGTACTGCTTTGTAGTGTCTTTTTTGCCACAATGAGTATTTTCAATACTAAATAGATAATGCAGAAGTCTAGAGGCACGGAAGTACCCTTCCCCTCAGCCTGTGCAGAGTGTGCTGAATATGGGTGATGTTCTGCCCAGAGGCAAACTGTGGCAATAAAAAGACTTTCAGGCGGACAGGTTGTCAGCACACGCTTAGTTACTGATGGTGCAATTGCTGCTCATTCTGGAAATCTTGAAGGCTCGGATGGATGCATGATGAATGCACCTAACATGTCCACAAAAGATGGATTTATGAAAAGTGCAGTGATATTACTTACAGAACCTGGCATAAGCAAAAGCATGACAGCGTTTTCAACGTACAAACTAACCAGCCAGCTGTAAAAAGTAACTGGAAAGTGAAAACAGCACAGCCTTCCTACGTCTAATCTTCTTACCTTGACCAGAACAGACTCTTACTTCTCTATTTAAGACGCCTTAATTCAGTTAAAATTGTTGCCCGGGTTCAAGCCAATAGAACAGGTAGATGGCAACAAAATCAGATGAATGCCTTAATATTTTCACTTGTTACTTTTTCATGCTCTGTTCTATAGGAATTTTTCTTTTGGTCTTCTTCTAAGGTACTATCTGCGAGTGAATAGCTAAGATCGAGGTCAACCTACTCAAAAGAAGAGCGCCTTGAATGGCATGTTGAATTAACACCAGGCTCAGCATTCTTTCCATGCAGATTGAAGAAGAAGTCCTGCATCTTCCTCTGGACTTCAGAAAAGCTCAGTGAAAGACATGGTACATGCACCCATTTCCCCTCGCTATCCACTTCCTTTGAAAGGATGACAGCTACATCACAGTGAGTCAAAATTTTGAAGCCAATACTTGGCAGCGCAGCAATATTTTTTTTTCTTTCACTGAGCAGAGGAAATCAGGGATCCTACAGACATCACAGAATTCACTTTATTTCCCTTGCTGCCTGTGCTCCCTCTGTTGTTATCCTCTGAAGGCTCAGTATGACCCCCAAACACAGCAGACTCACTTTGTTGTTATTTTCAATATAAAATATCCATTCAGGGATTACTTGATGCTTCTCAGTGTTTATTCTCTTCTCCGCCTACACAGTTCCCACTAAATGCAAGACAAATTGAGCATTTTCCAAACAGGCACTTCAGTAGAAGTATTTGTCAGAATCGTGCCCCATGTTAAAGCATTTGACAGTTAATAGAGCGTGTGCACACGGCCATGGCGATGAGTTTTGAGCATATTTTAGGGAGAGCGGTAGCAGTCGTCCTTATGGCTATTAACCACTCAATTAAGACTAAATAGAGAGAAAATCATGAATGCAAAAAGTGACGAAAAAGAGAGGAGAAAGAAGAGTGAAGATCTTGGCCACCCAGGAAACTCAGAAGACACTACATGCATCTATGTTGTGTTCTGCATCATTGATCTCCTCCTGCAGCCTCGCCCACTAAGCTCTGGACATACTTGCTATCATCCCACATTTCTCATTGGCTTGCCCGATGGGTTTTTGTCTCATTCGGTTTCCTGTAAGCCAGTGCAGTAAAGCCCCACCCCGAGCTACCCCTTCTACAAACACACACAGACAGACTATAATTTGCATAATCTCCACATCAAATTTCTGTTTTTACACTGTCGCTGTTACTTCTGTTATATTAAAAAAGTACAGTCATCCATTACAATCACTCTCTTTGCAAAAGAAAAGAGGAGAAAAAAAAAACATAATCTTGTCATCTGCTGTGTGTTTTGTGGCACCTGTGTGAACTAGCAGTGCTGTTTGCAATCAGAATGAATGCTTTACAGGACACTCACAAGGGTAAGGCCAAGGTTCTCAAAGGTGAGCACTGCCTCGGTGTTAGGCATTTATCACCACCACTGTGGGGATGGAGGAATCATGCTCTGAATGTAGAGTGATATTATGGGATGCTGGTCTTTTGATGTTGCCAGTGATAAACATTATGCTTGAGGCCAAGTGTGTCTTCCGTCATTATTTAGAGGACGTTGAATTGGAATTCCTTGCCTGTAGGCTGACCTGGATTACTTAGTAAATGGTATGTTTACAAACAAGCAACCGTGTCGTCGTGGGAGAGATAAGGGGTATTATGAATAGTGTTTCCTTTATTTGGTAGTACTGACTACAGAATCCGTGCTGCTAAAATACGGTAATGTGCAAAAGTCTTAAGCTGCGCCCCATTTTTTTTTTATATTTCATTCCTTTTCAGTCTAATCCTTGACCATTTTCTGACAAATGTTTGTTGAACCACTTAACACTGACCTCAAACATTCAAGAATAAAAAAGGCAACTAATTCAAGGGATGAATTAGTGTCTACACATAACTGACAACTCGGCGACAAACCAATTTTAAATCTTGTTTTTAAGTGTTTTGTTACAGCGGTGTGTCAGAAAAATAGTTTTTTGCATTAAGATGGTGATTCTCAGAGAGCGATTGGCAAAAACTTATTTGGAACGGTGTGTCGTATGCCCCTAAAAACTATCTACGACGGAACGATTTTAAGGAAAACTATCTATACATCTGGCCCTTCAGTTGATCCATCTAATGTTCTCTGAAGCTTCATCAGAAATAATCTTGGTTGAAGTGGCTGCCAAAAAGCCTTTCTTAAAGCAGGAAAATGGTGAGTGGGAAGGAGTCTGAGGTGTGCCAGATTAACTGGACTGAAAATAAGTGGTGATACATCTGATGGAGCGATGAATCCAAATTTTAAATATTTGGTTCAAATTGTTGTCAGTAGGTATAGACAGAGGTACAGCAATGAGAGTGTAAAACATCGAGACTCTGTCAAGGTTTCGGGCTGCATTTCAGCCAGTGGTTTGGGAGATCTTGTTAAAATGCATGAAATTACGAACACAGAAAAATATTATCAGATTTTGATCCACCGTGCATCTGGAAAGCATCCGATTGGCAGCAGTTTCATATTTGAGCATGGTAATGATCCCAAACAACAATGCAGTAAAAACATGCCTGGATAGAAAAACACACAGTGGATCACTATCAGTCATGGATTGGCCTCCCCAGAGCTGGAACATTTAAGCAGTGTGGGATCATCTTGACAGAGAACAGAAAAAAAGCAGCTGATATCTAAAGAAGAGCTTTGAATTTCCTTCAAGAAGCCTAGAAAACTATTCCTGAAGACTATTTAAAGAAATCACAAGTAAGCTTGTCTAAGTGAGCTCAGGCGGTGAAGAATAAAGGTGGTAATACTAAATATCGACTTTCAAGCTTATTAGACCTGCACAATCTCTATTTTCATCTTATGTACTGTATTTCCATGTGTGCTTGCACTTGTTTTAATAAACTGCTGCTCATATTTCCAATTTTTCTCAGAAAAGGTAAAGAAATGAGGGGGAGGGGTGGTTCAAAACTTTTGCAGATTAAATGAATACAGTTTCATATAATAAAAAAGGTCATATAAGTTCACCAAAGTTTTGTTTTTTCAGTATTTTTATTCATGCAAAACATCTGTAACTTGTTACACTTTGCAATCACCGTATGTGTTAATGTTTACTCTTCAGGGTTTGTTTTTTTTAGCTTTTTTAATTCTTCGTACATTTTAAAATTGCACTGATTTTCTGAGCTTTAGAAAAGGCAAAAACACCTGTGATCGAGCCGGCAAGAGTAACCTGATAATTGCGGATCTTTATTTTTATTTCTCTTTTCACAGTTTCTGATAACGTAGCAGTCGGAATAGCAGTTTTTATTCATTTCGTTTTAATGGCGACAAAAATAGATGCATTAAAACGTGGAATTATTACAGAAATATTAGGCCAAAACAAAGACATACAAACTGTTCACATGTGCGCCATTGTAGATAACGAGTTTAAAAGAGCATCTGTTGCTATGAAGATGGAAAGGGTGCTGGAGTAAATGTGTGCAGTTATGGCGAATGTGTCCAGAGAATAGAATCTGCATTCTGTTATCTGGTAATGACCACAAATCTGCGAGCAAACAAAAATCATTTCAAATCCTAAAATAAAGTAGTTACCGGCTGTCGCAGGATCAATTAGTGATTCCTTTTTCCGTTAAAACAGTGGTGAATACTGTCGGCTGGGGTTGATTGCAGACCTTTCAGTCTAGTTCTTCCACTTCTTGTCACTTATCAAAAGGACACATCTGACTGGCTTGTAAACACCCAGTTTCAAAGTTCCATTCCTGTTTTGAGCGGTACGGCAAAACAGAAACAATATATCCCTCAAATTCTGACAAAGTCTGATTCAAAAAAAAAAAAAAATAGAAAAAAAGAAAAGGGGGGCAGTCTCATGATCATCCGTTACAAAATGACATGCTTTCATCCCTGCTACATCCTCCCTTGGTATGTCACTGTATCTATCCCAGCTTTCTTTTGCCCTCCTTTTTGCTTTTGGCAGGAAAAGACAGGAGACATGAAACATTTCCCCATTTTTTTCCTTTTTTTTTTAGCTTGACAAGTCTTGTGAAGACATGTCGGAGAGAGGAGGTGTGCCATTTTTCTTCAACCGCACAACCAACAAAATATAACAGCTTCTCTGCTCTGGAGAGATCACCTTTCCCTCAAAGGCCCAAAAAGCAGAAGCAGCAACAATCTTTGAGATTTCAGAAATAAAAGTTCTGAAGGGACATCAAGAGCACACAGTGTACTATACTGCATACTCAAGATGCTAGCTTACAGTCAGCATCATATTTGTCTTATCTAATGTAGCCTACTGTACTAATTTCAGATATTTGATATAGCTCTTTTATAGTTCTTATACTTTATGAGTCCGAGATACGTTTTTATTACATGTTTGCCTTTTTTTCCCACAAAGAAATTTTGATCATATCAAGCTGCTTCTACTCTCTTAAAACCTTCTGCTCACACTTCCTGGTAATAGGCTTGTCTCAGACACAAAAGGCTGAACTTGACATCTACCTTGTGATGTCAGTGGTTGTTGGCAGGTTGATGGACAGCCAAGAATGGCGGAGTTGCCCCCTTTCTAGCTAATTAGTTCATAGAAGGAAATGAATGCAGTTTCAGCAAGGCTAGCGCTTATCAAAAAAAAATTTCATTCCCCCTGCAGACATGATGATAGACAGGCCTTTTTACACCAGCGTGGCCTTCTAGGCAGCACTATTAAAAGGAATTGGAGCCGTTTGAATAGGCACAGTAACTACAGATGTATCGAGAGGTTAGGCTTCTCGCACTAAAAGATTGTAATGAAATGCTAGATATTTTAAAAAAATCTATATTATTACAAATATTTGAGCTTGGAAAAGCTGAATGCGAGTTTTCAAAATGTCCAGAAAAAAGATCAAAAGGGCAAAAAAAAAGAAATTTGGTTTTATGGGACACAACATTTATCAGCTCAGCTTCCCACAGAAGTGGATGCCAGATGACCCTGAAAAACCTGCCAGCAAAGCACCGGGCGAACTAAAGAGTCTGTTTTGTAATGGATGGAAGATTTTTTTCTTTATATATTCAGTACACATAAACACATCAGAGCACACCTTGCTTGGGGGAGGCGACAGGGGCTGCAGAGAGAGTGTGTAGTGGCATAGAATTACCATGAATAATTAAAAGACTGGTGTGAGCATTCTGGTAGCTCTTTGATTGACTCTGAAAGCCCCAGGAAGAAATTGGCAGATGAGAGCAAACTGCAAAATGGCCAGCTCTTTGCTCTCAGCTCCCTGCCTAAGATTTGCTTGGCTAAAACCTTGAATCAGCAGTGTGCTAGGAGGCCCTTTTTGTGTCTGCCTGCCCCCAGAGTGAAATCCAAATTCTGCTCATCAAAAAGGAAATAAATAAAAAAATAAGATTAAAAAATAAATAAAGGAAGACGGCAAAAGCAAAAGAACATAAGTTGGCATGTGGACACTATGAGGTTGCATGCTCGGCTTCCTTGGTTTTTGCTTGTTCATCTTTTCATCAGTGCAGCTGAATGACTGGCAAACTGTTCAAGGTAGGTGGTCATTTCTTACATCCATAGTGCCATATTTCCAACAATTACAAAAGAACAAAAAAATGGCTGACAGAAGTCACTACCGGTCAGGCTGGCCCGTGGGGTGTCATTGGCAAATTTGCTGAGTGCTCACGAAGGAGAGGTCATCAGGGACTGGGGCTTGGCAGCAGCCCCTCACCTTCCCAGAGTGTCCGGATGTGTACGGCATCCCATTACTCATCCATATCATTTTGCCAAGCCAGCACCAATGTCCTATGTGACATGAAGGCCATTCAGCTAAATGAAACCTACAGGTGACTCCCTGCTTGTGATTTTGTTGTGCTCCCTTTTCGATGTCAAAAAATCTGTTGCTCCGCTGTGCAAGTATTTCAGCCTGCTCGTGGTCGTGTGGATTTCTTCAAATACCCTTTGCTGTAGCCTTCGGAGTGAGAGAAGGACTGAACATTTCACTTGTACAATATGTTGATAATTCAGTATCACCATGTTGCCATTGTTAGTGCTGGGAATAAGGGCTGTATCTCTGTATGAGATTCAGTATGCATGACAGGAAGGAGAGAGACTATAAATAGGAAAGCTGTACAAAAGGCCATATTGTTGATTGTTACCTCTCTGCCGCTCTGAGGCCACAGTGTCAAAATCTGTTAACCACTTTCAGGATTAATACAAAACACATATCAATGTTACCATTATTATACCATCAAAAAGACCTTCATTCAAAATAATTATCAACCGTTGATCACATTGTAATTGGAAATGCTGAGTGTTCTGCTTTGCGTCTTATTTCGGTTTAGTTTTGGGATGAACAGTTTGCTTCAACATAATTAATAATTCTAGTATTTATAATAGATTCTGCTCTCTTTCTTTTATCTTTCACACAGTGGATTTTCCTTACGAGGCGCAAGCTTTTAAAAAGTACACACAATGAGCTCAATTAAGTTGCTGCCAAATATAACCACAGATCTGCAGAAGGACGCCATTAAATATGAAAGCTTTATTCACTAACAATTGCCACTAATGAAATGTCAGCTAGCTACCTAAATACCTGACTGGCTGGCCTGTCAGCCATGCACAAAGCATCATTTTATGATGTAAACAGCTACGGTTAAAGTAAGCTTCTTTCAAGAGCATTAGTTCAAAAGGTAAATCTTGATTCAAGCTTTCTCATTGTGATGTGTCACAGTTCATTTCTATCAAGGCTATGCTTTAATTGGTGTCAGTTCTGTTTATTATTATATGTGTGGTCTTAAGGTCAAGCATTTGCAATGTTTCCATGGTGTCTTCTAATGCTGGTTATGTGAAATCAGCAGGTTTTGTTCATTCTTTTGTTCAAGAAGCCCTTTAGCATATGCACATTAAATGCAGGTGAGTTGCTGCATCTCTTCCACATCGGGGTATAAACACTTAGCTCTCGTCAAGCATTGCTATAAAAATACGGATGTTAGAATAAAGCTAAAGAGATGCACAGGTAGTCGTTTAAAAGATGAAAGGTCATTTAAAATACCTACCTGTTTTCTTATTTTAAAGTAACAGGCGCCGCTTAGGAGTTAGTCCTTGACAAATACACACACAGACACACAAAACCCCTTATTCGTAGCTTGTAAACCATTTCCTAAACTTTAGCATGGAATAGAAATGCTAAATCACAGTCATTAAAAGTAAAGTCATTCAGTTTTGGATAACAGAAAAAGCAATTTAAATCACATTTGCTGATTTGTTCATATGACAAAACACTCTCCTTCTTTTCCCGTCCATCCATCCATCCTCAATACGACCCCATAACTTTTGCTTGTGTTATATGCCACGTCTCAGCAGCAGTGTGTCTGTTCTTGTGCCGAACGTAAACATAGGTCATTAGCTCTTGCAGTCGCAAAGGTCAACTACTCATCCATTATCGGAACACGGTGACAAGGAAAATAACACATGATGAATATAGCGGAATAAGTAAATAACACGGGTAACCAATTTAATTCGCAGAAAGATGAATTACGGCGGATGAACCATTGTTCAACCAAGGCAATTTGATCAGAATTTCATATATCTGCTACTTTCCAGTCAGGTGTGAAAGGCTTGACAGAATGATAGAACAATAAAGAGAGGTAGGCTGATACAATGGAAAAGGTGTGAAAAATTGTTATATGTCGCTGTCAGTCATACGTAATTTTTCAACCTGTAGTATCTGATTGCGAGCGTCGGCAGCACGGATGGCCCACAATTTTCTACTCCGTTCCATATTACCCATGACCACAAGAAAAAAGCCTCTGGCAAAATATACCTTGAAAGTAGCTTGAGAGTGAATGGAAAGTGTGTGTTTGTGTGTGTGCATGTGTGTGTGTGTGAGAGAGGGAGAGTAAGAGGTGATGGGAAAAAGAAAGAAGAAACACAGAGCGAGAGCACTGTAGGTAGGCAGTGAAAGTAATGGTGCTGTTTATGGATTGGGGCTATTTTGTACATCAAAGTACACAGAAAAGGAGAGAGAGAGCGAGCAAGAGACAGAGGGAGAGAGAGGAAGGGGAAGGTCTGCTGCAGGCCATTTGATTGTCATTGTTTCTCCTAGGTCATGTGGGAGTGCATACGCCTTGTTTCTATTCTTTTTGTTTTCCCTCTTCTGTTCTTTCTTTCTCCCCAGTAATATCAAGGAGCACTGTTAAAAATGCCATTGACATAAGGATATAACAAGCACAGCGTGCTCGTCTTTGTTGTTTCCATGGATCAAAAACTCTGTGCTCTGTGTCCTGCCTCTCTCTGTGTCTCTCTAATATGCTGTATGCGACCTACCCTTCTAAGCCTTTCATAATCATTTTAAAGTAGTCAGTCTTAATCGCTTCATCCCTTTCCTTAATCTCATCATACCTATTCTTTAATCTCCTCAGAGAAATACTCTGTCTGCATACACGGTTATTCTTAACATAATCATTATGGATATATAGTCCAAATGAGCATGTTTCCGTTTTTTTTTTTTTTGGGGCTAAGATTTGATTTCATTACCGCTCGCTAATCTAGGTAACCACTGAACATCTGTGCGAGTATCCACACCCCATAAACACGGGAAACACATGCAACGTGCAGCCGACTGTCCGTTTCACTTTAAAGGTTAATGTATAGGGCAGAAATGAAGGTATCTGAGGCAAGCGACTGGTGCAGGAAGTTAATGGAAATCAACAGGAGAACGCCGGCCGTGCTTTGACATACGTTTACGCCAATGTTAATCACAAAGTCGCAAAATGGATGCTCTTCCTTTTTCTTGACACTCTGCAGAGTGTCCTTCAGGTCTCCTTCCAGCGTCATGTGTGAGCCTGTCCAAAGAGATTTGACAAGGGCCCTGCAAGGAGAAGGAAATAAAATCCAGAGAGATGAGGCAAACATATTAATCTTGTTAAGTTAAACGCCGACCCCCACCTCCTCTCTCAGTGCTCCTCTGCTCGACTCCTCTCCCCATTCCCCACCCAGATAATGTGCAGTGCTCACAGTGAAAAATCAGCTAATTTCAGAGCACGACTCAGTCTGGCTTACAGAGGCTCTTAGGGTGGTGCTGAGCTCTGTACAACTCCTCCATTAGTCGCCCCCCACCACCGTCTCCGCCTTTGTCTCTGTCACTGTTTCTGTGTCTGACTGTGTCTTTCTCCAACACACACACACACACACACACACACACACACTCACACACACACACACACACACACACACACACACACACAACACAACACACACACATTCTATCTTTCGTCCCTGTCTCTGTCTCTCTTCTCTCTCTCTCTATCTCTGTCTGCACAGACATTTACAGGAAAACACACACACATTTATCTCAGCCCCTCATCCTCGGTCCATCTGTGACCTTGAGATGTATGATGGATGCTGGGCTTTGATGTAAGTGAGTTTTAAGTTTTAGATTGACAGGGATGGAACGTATTGATTACGTTACAGAGAGAGTTTGGGAGTGGGGTGAGAGACAAACATACAATCCCACAAATTACAAGGAAAAAAAAGAGGAAAAAAAGAGCGGCTTGTAGTGAGAGTGTAGAGTTGATGGACAATGTTTCCCCCTTGTGGTGCTGGAAAGCAGGTAGGATGTCTTTGTAGTGTGTCTTTAAAAGCCAAGCAAAGCATCTGGGGAAACGGGGGCTGGAGTTTGCTGAGTGCAGTGACTGTGTGCCCCCTGGGGAATGAAAAGGACATGGAAATTAAGCCCAGTGTTCAATTGTGATCTCTGTTTGTTTGCCTTCTCAACTAACCCACTCTGTCTCTTTCTCTCACACACCCTGAAAAATACAAATATCTTTAATTAGTATGAAAGGAAACAGCAAACAGATCTGACTCACATCCGATCAGGGACTTTCTATTGAAGTGAGACCCACTGTAGACTTTATGTTTGAGACTTTCACCCCTGATTGAACCATTTCAAAGGTTGAAGAAAGCCGGTACCCATTTTAGCCTTTTTTATTCCTTTAAAGAAGCCTAACTTGAATATATTTTAAGAATATGTAAACAAGATGTTAAAACGTTACTAGGATAAAACTTAAAAGTACATGACCTCTCAATCCTGCATCACAAACAAGAAAGAACTTAACTCAGACTCTCAGAAATTCAATTTTGTTTTCTTTCAGTCGAGCAAATTGGGAAATCTTATCAGTCATCACTGGCAGATGTTGTACACCAAAAGAGAAAATTGCTTTATGAATTTCACTTTAGTCACTATCTCTTCCGTCCCATGCTTTCTAGTGATACAGTATGTGGTCTCTACTGAGTAATGAGATTAGTCTTAAGTGACCATTGAAAATCCCACATCTCTGTCATATCCGGCCAGATTTCCTTTTTACAGCCCCTAGATCTTCTTGCTCCTGCAGAACTATAGAGGTCAGGCCACTTATGCTGACGACCGGTTTTTAGAGGGCACCAGTGAAAGAGAAGACAGACATACAAAGAGATTACGAGAGAGTGAAAGAAGCTACTGCGGGAGACGGTACGGCACTAAGTTTTGAAGCGTTTCATCTCTGAACTTTGCAGACATTAAATGTATACACTTAGTCGAGTAGGTTTGGTCTAAATGTAAAATTAGAAAGTGGAGTATGCTAAATTTCAAAGTTACAGTCACTCGTTGTGGCCTCGTGGATTAATTTGGGAATTTAACAAAACTGACCGACAGAAGGAAGGGAGACACGTCAAAGCTGGACCTTGTGTCACTTCGGCTGTTAGCAGTTCCTGGTATAAAGTGTGTGAGCATGCTTGTATGTTCACCAAATGTCCAAGCATATGGCCATCCCATTGCTGCAAAGATGCCATTAATCCCGTACTGCCCCAAGAGCTTATACTATATGGCTGTCATTCTAAGATGTCTCGATACCACTGTGCGTCTCCACGGTTATGGGGCTGGTTTTAAGCTGTTGATGACACTTTACAATGAAAGATGGAGATTATTCCTCAAATGCGCAAGCGAGATGGGGCAGATTATCTCTGTGCAGCTATCTCTACACTGCTGAAAGTTAGTACCAATGCTCTCAGTTTTCCCTGGCAGCCTAATGTTCAGCTGCATGGAGCTTGGAGCTTTAGTTTATTCATGATATCAGAACGTGCCACTTTTCTGCGAGCCTTCTGAAAGGACTTACATAACAAAACAACTGCAGTGCTAATGCTGCGAATATAACCGCGAACTGTATTTAGTCTGACAACAACGATACAGAGAGACGATATCCCTATGAATATATTCTCTTTATTGACCTCATGTGAGGATTAACTCTATTTTAGGTCAGAGAAAATCTGCTTGTTATGGATTGCATAAAAGTGTCATTTTCCAACAGGAAAATCTTTACAAAGATTACGTGGAGATTGACCACTAACACCACTGGGAGAAAAGTGTTTGTGTGATGCTGGGTTATAATTTAAATAGAGTGAGGGAATAGAGAGTACACTTTTTGGTGCATGGTAGATATTGAAAGGGTGTGTCTAACACACATCTACACTCTCAGAGTAATTTTTTAACACACATTTTCCTTCATTTGTGCTTCACTTTACTAATATTTCTAACTAGCTGTTGCAGAAATGATAGCATAAAGGAATAAAATACAAAAAATTATGTATTATGTAATTTTACGTTTTGTAGAGACAAACAGGGGAATCTTATAGTGCTGGTTGGCTCTCTAATTGCTGCACCAGTGTTCAGTTGTGAGTGTATAACTGATTAGGGCTCACACATTTAGACTGAAACATCTACTCTATGCTAAACTACGTGTTGAATCAATTTCAGGTCAAATAGCATTGAAATGTGCATTTGAAAATGGATGAGCTTGAAGAGATGAACACTGGAAGGCCTCTGAGGGTCCAGCAGAAATCACAGGGGGCATGACATTCTTTAGCTAAGAGAGAGGCAAGAACCCTTTCAAGAACAAGTACAGGAGAATAATTGGAGTACAAGTGCTAGACTCGCATTACCGGATCATGAGGGTAAGTGCTTGAGAGTTTGTGTGTGGTTGTGTATGTGTTGGCAAGGAGAGAAGGAGAGAACAGAGACAGATCAAGAGACAGACAGATGAAGATGGAGCCTGAAACACAGAGACAGATAGCCCTAAAGGTTGGATACCATGGGAAGCCAGAGCAAAGGCGGTAACATGAGCTAAAACCAATGCTTTACAGCTGTTGAGAAAGAGAGAGATGGGACGAAACCTCTCGAGACGAGTTGGGGGTTAAGTGTTAGCTAAATGCCCAGTTTGTGAGTGTCATTGAAATCATTTACCCCATCATACCTCTCAGAAATGAATGGGAATGTTTTTGTTCCATCACTCCTCATGGTCATGAAGTTAGCCTGTATCCATGTATCTCTCGGGGGGGGGGGGGTTAAATTTGCTGTAAATAGTGAATCAACTGGTCATGTGACCCAGCAGTAATACATTCAGCTGTCATGTAGTAAAATTTGTTTATGAATATCCGAGTGGGGAACGTGACATTTACTCTGGGGATATTGAGAGTTTGGCTGCTGATCAAAAAGGGAGCATTTAAATAGAAAATGTAGACACTGTGAAGACAGGGAAAGGACTGTGCAGGTATACTTTCACCGAAAAAGTATAACATCTGAAAAATACATTGAAATTGGAATCAACACCCGAGTTGCAAGACATGAGAGGAATCCTTTAGGTAAACATCAAAGCTTGTGCGATATTTCTGCTTGTGAAAAATACTAAGGAAAGGCATGATTTGAATGGCTTTATTGCATTAACTTTACTCATTGATAGGGATGTCACATTATGCTTTTCTGAGCCAGTCCCAAGTCCTTTTATAATTTTGTGTCTCTGCAGCGATGTAGTTTCTTATTGGCTTGGAAAGAAAACATTATCGTTTGTTTGAGCAGTTTAAAACTTCTTCTTTTGTATGAACTAACAAGAATTTTCCTGGGCTAAAGTCTTCTACACTCACCTCTGTGTGGTATAATGAACCTGCCACTCTTTGTTAAATTGATTAATAAATCACTTTACTGAACATAACAACATTTTTGCGCAATGTTGAGTTTTGATGCAAAGGAAACAAAAAATTGTGAGCCGTATAGTGGAGTTAAGCCTAAACATTCTGTCATCTCTAGTTTTCTGAACAAGCAGGACCTGTCAAGCTCACATCAAAAACACCACTAATTTGTTCTAAAAGGCCACGAGGCTTGTTGAAAGGGTGAGTGAGAGAGGCAGATGGAGAGGGAGAGACCAAGAGAGATGTAGTTGCCGTGGATTTGCCAGATGAAAGTACAGAAACGCATTCTTGACCAAGAAACAGACTCTGCTTCTTTTGTCACTCTGAAGACGTAAAAAGAGACCCTCACTTCTTTATATAATGTGAACAGTACACGCCTCAATATCTCAGCCGCCGACTGAAAATGTAAAGTGTTACTAATGTTTTAAAGTGTTACTGGGCATTAGAAAAAAAAATAGCACAATTTGCTTCAAAATATCACTAAATACATGTCAAATGTAGAAGAAGTTTGTAAAGCTTTTCTCTCCCATTGCCTTCTGTTGTTTGGAGCCAAATTACATTGAATATATTGAACTGATTTATGAACTGCTCAATTCAAATGTTTCATTGGTGGTGATAGAATATATTCAATTATTTATTCAGTATCCATCATTTATGAACGTCCATTATTTGTCTAGACATTTTGTATGATCCTTATAGCGTTCAATGGATTCTTCCCCTGTCGTGCCAGTGAAGCAGATTCAAACTGAACTGAATTGAGATAGACAGGAATGAAAAGAGACAGAGATACAGGGAGATATTGATAGACCGATAGAGTAAGTGTGTTGCATCTTTCGCTCTCCCTCACTCTCCCTCTTCATGCTGTACTTCATCAGCTGACAGCTGCTGTGAAGGGTTATCATGATAGCCAACCAGTCAGCACTGTAGAAAACAAAGGAATACACTCATACTTACAGGCTCCTTTAGTACATATTTTGCTATATATTGGAATTTCATTTGTTTCTTTTTTTTCCACACTTGACTTCTCTCCCTCTCCCCTTTCTAATCTGTCCTGGTACTTTTTTTCCCCTCTTTTGTCTTTTCCCTTTATCTCCTTGAATTTTTGCCTTTGTTTGCTTAATTCTCTAAGTGATTTTGCCATTGGATATTCGGAAACAGATCACAGTCCACAGCTGTACTATTTGAATAAAGCACAACATTATTTCCCAAGACAAATGATTAAAAATTAAACTTTTTTTTGATCTACTTGAGACAAATAGCATTTTAGGAACTTTGCGATTTCACTCCATCTGCGGCTTGATAAAAGAGAGCGTATACTTGAGATGATTAAAGACCCAGACCTCTCTCTATGTGTATTAATTAGCTATATCAGTTGTGCCTGTAATTGTGTTCACCTTGGGTTTCAGCGTACTTTTGTCATGTTAAGGTGCAATGTAAATCCATTTGTATCTTCAGTGGTAATACAGTTTGAAAAAGCCATGCCTGGAAGACAGCTTTTCTAAAAATCTCTTTGATGTGTATGCAATAGATTTTCTGATTAACAAGACTTTTTGGAGGCTGGAGCACTGAGATGATTGATACTTAGAAACCGACCCTCAAGATGAAAGCTGCTGATGAGTTAAGGATAAAAATCCTCTGAGCTGTCCTCTACACTGCATAGAATGGCTTTTTTTCTCAGTCCGAGAAAGGCTTGGTTGGAGGTTAGTCTAAAACCCCTTTTTTTTAAGATTGTCTTTACATGAACTAAATTTATTTTGCTTTCAAAGAGCTACCCTTTCTTGCAATTTTCTTGAGCAATATTCTCTGGGTTTTCTGGAGGTCTTTTTTCTTTTGTAGTCCAATTCTTGACTGAACTGGCCTGATTCCATTGGTTAAAACACTCAACACTGACTTATGAATCATTCAGGCATGACAAAAAGCACCTAACTTAAGGAATGTACCAGTGGTGCCTAAAGGTGATAGGTAACTTTTCAAAGAACCCATTTCAAATGATATCTCTGGCCACTAGCAGCCTACTGCAAAAACATAATTTGTTCCCATTTCTTTATCTGAATCTATTAAAATGGAAAAAATAACAAGAAGACAGGCATAAAATAATATTTTTGCACCAACCAGGTGATTCCCAGCTATTAAACCCCAAAAAAATCCCTATATTGGCATGGTGTGCAGTGTGTCCTTAAAAAATGTGAGGACCAAAGAAGAAGTGGCAGACCTAAAAACTGTCTAGATGATCAGTAACCCAGGACATGATCTACTGTTCACTAAAAAACATCAACAAAGATGGTCTTGGTTAATGGCTGACTGTCAAGAAAACCATTCTTAAGGAAGCAAAATGGGGAGTAAAAGTTAAGGTATACCAAATTACACAAGAACTGGAGTGGACATCAGTGGAAACAGGTCTTATGGAGTGAAGAATCCAAATATGAACATACATCAACATTATTAAAGCTGTCTGGGATCATCCTGATGATAGTGAATGATAACAGAAGCCAGCCAACATCCAAGCCAGCCTTAAAATGTCCTTCAAGAAGCCTGGAGAACTATTCTTGAAGACTACAGTACTTACAAAATTTCATGAACGTTTGCCTAAGAGAGTTCTAACAGCTTCTAACAGCATAAATATTAACTTTTAAACTCATTATAACTGTGCAAACTCTTTTCCCCCCATTTGTACTGTATTTTCACTTATGTTTGTATTTCAAAAAATGACTGTACCTATTTCCTTTTCTTCCAGCAAAATATAAAGAAAAGAAGGGTGTCTCAAGACTTTTGCACAGCATTGTAAATACCACCGACATCTCTACAGAGAAGTTTTTATTGTCCATAGATTTTTGCATTTATATTACATATAACATGCAGTGTTTACCCACTGGGACATATTGTAAGAATACAGATACGGACAACAGTGAAAAGCCGAATGACATTCATATATAAGCATTGCCGAGATGTCATCACATCCCACATTTCATTGTTATAAAAATACAAGGTTCCTTTTTCACATACATAAAAAAATAAGCAAGGCACATTTCATACAGTACAAAGTGCATCGCCTTTTTGTGAGTACAATCATATTAGAAAGGAAGTGGCCTATTTCTCTGCTGTCATTTCACATTAACAAACCATAATGTAAATGGGAATCTGTTGAGTAGATCATTTTAGTAATTAGAATTGGTATTGAAAACATGGACAGCAATATTGTGTTTTTCTGCACATTTGATATTCGAATGACCAAATGTCCAAAATATAATGTCTAACTGAAAAAAAAGAATGAATTGTCTTGACGTGACCGAAGTTTTTACTTCCATCAAGATGTAGCTGTCGTTTGGTTTCAGACCCTGATTGAAAGAAAATCCTCAAACAAAAAATTCCTTGTGGGATTTTATTTTAATTTGGCCATATTAAAATGACTTCCAGGTCAGGCATCTGACTACCATTTGATGAAAATTCATATTAAAATATTCATCTACTTAAGAGAAATAAAGAGATTGTATCATATCTTTGCCAAAGTGTAATTATATGCTGGTTTGTCCTCTTGAACCATTGTCAACCTGTCTTTTATCTGAGTATCTCAGGAGAAAGGTTTCATGGTAAGAGACAGAGATAGGCACGAGTTTCATGGACGTGTGTTTTGATATTAAGCCTGTCTGAGGACAAGGCTACTTGTCAGATCAGGTCACTTTAATTGATTTATCTGCTTGGCACAGCTGTGTGCGCAGTACAATCTATCTTGTTTTAGAATGCAATTTAACTGGCTGCATCACAACAGCACCCTGACAGAAAGTCAATACTACACAGAGTATATATATATATATATATTATATATATATCATATTATATATAGATATATAGATGTGTGTATATATATATATATATTATATATAAACACATATCACAGTGGGGATGAGTTGTAAACGGTTCTCTTGTGAGCCTCTTTTCTTTTATTCTCTGACCTGCTCGTCCTGAACCTGTGTGCCCATTGCTTCTGAAGGTCAGCTCATCTGAAGTGAACTACTCCCCTTCTGCTACCAGGCAGCTTTGCCAGCTTCACTTTGTATTTCCCTCTACTTCAGTTATTTCTTTCTACCACCAAACCTTTCAGGGTGAGAAGTATTATACACATCACTACCCTTCAAAAAGAGACAGGAGAAGGAAACTGGCTTGTTGCTACAGAGAGACAGCGCTTCACACTATTTTATTCTGTCTCAGGAGAAAGTCTTCTCGATTCATCTGAACATTTTTGGTTCCTTTCTTATAGTAACTTGCACATGATTTCCACAGTGTCTGCTGGAAAACCTTTGCTAAAAGTCAAGATCTGCTGCTCAATGTTAGTGTTATATAAGCCATATCCATTTTTTAATGCTAAATTGCTAATAGTTTAACATCGTGGTCAGATAGTGCAGTGACGGTAATGAAATTCTGCTATGCATTTACCTTAAAAGGTAGACTAAATGTTAAAAAAAACAAATAAAAAAAATTAAGCCTTTTTTCAATTCAGTTCAATTCAAATCACAACAACAATCACCTCAAGGCATTTTATACTGTAAGGTAAACACCCTACAATATTAAAAAGAAATCCTAAAAATCACATGACCCCTTTGAGCAAACACTTGTCAACAGTGACAAGAAAAAGGCTCCCTTTTCACAGTAAGAAACTTCCAGATTACAAATTAAATTATATATAAGAGAGTTGCTAACTATTTATTATACTTTTAATCAAACTGGATGGATATGGTAATTTCCTCTAAAACCTTGATACTACTTTAATATATTTTAACCTACATGATAAAGAGAGTAATACGATTATGAATTACTGTAAGTGCATAGCTGTGATGTGCTGGATGTACTACATGTATTTTTTTTCCAAGTAAACTCACAATTATTTTTAAAGCAATCCTACTCTCAAATGGCCTTAAAATAAAGTGATATGCAGTAACAGAATTTAATTCATTTGTATATATGTTAAATATTTCCATGTGTATTTTACTCAATACAACACATAATTCAGTTTAACTGCAGCGCTATTGTAAGACTTTAATGGGTTGATTTACTAATTTGTTTCAAGAAAGACAATAATGAAACATTATTAGTGAACAGGGAAATTACCCTTATCCTCTACAAAATCACAGAGTATATTTATCTCAGGCTGATAATGGGATCGATAAGATAATGAAAACTCTCATTTCACCATGTGGAACAAATGGATATAGAGAATCACAGGAAAATAGTATTTTTTGGTGCATCAGTGCAATTTCTTAGCATATATACGTGCAATTTCCTTTAAGCTAAGTATACCTATAAGTGTCCAACATGCTTTTTTCCTTTGTTGCAGTTACAAGGTGCTTTCTCCTTTGTTCCCCGCACACAATGGCCACACTTCTGGGTTTTCCCCTCTGGGTTTTTTTGATTCACTTGAAGAAAGTCAGAGCAGACACCTCAGCTGATGGCAGGGCATAGCATGTCTGTACAAAGTAAACACACTTTTTTCTGCAAAAATCATCTTTGCTTTAGCTGATCAAACAGCTCAGAAGATATAACACTGCCTATGAATAGAATATGAGTTCAATAAATTGACCAGTCATCAAAGTTTCGTAACTGTAGCTTGCATTGTTACAGAACTATTGTACCGGTAATGGCAAAATCTGTTCGCAAACAGACAAAGTGCTGCGCTGAAAACCGCCTTTGTGGTAGTTCACACAGTAGGTGTGTCCAGTACAACATTTGATGATGACACACAGGAAAGCAAACAAACAGGCAGGCAAACAGACAGTCAGACACACAAGGTGAAGACAATACCAGCCACAAATGCTTAAAACATAGACCTAGAAAAGATTCTGAAATAGTCATTTGCTTCCAGTGTCCATTTAGTATGTATAGTTATATTGTTAAAACTATTAATTATATATACATTTATATGAAAATTAAATAAAAGTTTCACAAACACTTAGAAAAAATTATTGTGACTGTGAGTAATGAAACATGCTGTTGTCTTTTAAATGATAGTTTTCAAAACAGCCGTTGGTAGCCATCTTCAAAGGGACTTGGGTGCATAAAGATGGTGATAAATTGATTGACTCAGTTTGCTATCAGTCTGCAATCCAAGTCTGACTGCAATTGGTAGGAGACAGGTTACCTCTCACTAGGCAGCCTGTGCAATTGCCTTGCGATCAAAAGTGGTCGCCCAGAATTTGAGGGTGGGCAACCGGTTGGTTCACTGCAACTTCTTGCAGCTGGTCACCAAGTGCAAAACAATTCAATACAATCAACAGGCAAGCACCTGAAACTGGGTCACGCAACAGGATAATGATCCCTTTCATAAAAGCAAATCTACAACAGAATGACTGGAAAAGAAAAAAATGGCCCAGTCAAGCCCAGACTTCAACCTGATGGAAATCATGTGCCAGGATTGTGGCTGTGCATAAACAAATGCATGCAAACTGCAATGAACTCAAGCAACTTTGTACAGAAGAGTGTGCCACAATCATGTAGGAGACTTCAAGCTACTAAATCATGGGGTATATTTAGTTTTTCCAAAGTCTGCATAGAGCCCTGTAAAAATCTTCTTTTGTATATAACTACTTGTTTTTTGTATATAAATATACACACACAGTATATGGTAAACAGGTATAACATGAAACAACAGCAAGAAATCTGTCTTAATATAGCAATAAATTGGACTGGCTCACAAAGCAAGATGGAAAAAAAAAAGGCATAGGTTTGAAATTCCCCAGCTTGTTTGTCTGGCTGAGCAGCCTTAATTTGGTTGTATCGCATTTATGCCTCGTGGTTGATACTGAGCAAGATGAATCATTGTAAAATATGAGCAAGATCAGCCGCTTGTTTCCTGAAGGTAAAAGCTTGTAAGACCGCTGGTAAATACACCCAGAAGAGAGCATATCCTCTGAGATAAAGGGGAGTAAAAGCAAGAGAAAATGATAGAGGGATGTTGCAAATTCCTCTTGGCTTTCTTTTGGGATTCCTGATAGAATATTCTGTGAATGTGTCAGGACTCTTTTTTTTTTTTTAATGTTATATTATAAACTACGTTGTTGGCTATCTTTAAGACCTCCCATTTTGCCAACCCTTAATCTCCTGCCAGTCACTGAGATCATCTAAAAGTGCTGAGAGGCTGACCCCTCATCCACAGTTTCTGAAATCAGGGCAAGATCTTTGCAGTTGTAGCACATTTCTGAGGCCAGCTAATACCCTCAGAACAATCTGCAGGTCTCTGATAATGGCTTGTAAAATCTTTCATCTTGACATAAGCTGGCATATGCTGAGTGGCTCTGCATGTTTATCTTAAAGCAACAAAAGCAGGGCCAAAACATGTAAGGTAATCACATCAAAGACCTCTGCTCAACTCCAGTGTTAGATCCTGTTTTCTTTCTAATCAGCCGTTGACCGTGTGGGCATTATGTGCATCGGAAATTAGTTTACGAAATGTTGCTAGAGTATGTTGGGAGAAGCAAATTGGGTCTTTGCTCCTGAGAAATGTTGCAGAAGAAAATAAGCTTTGTAAAGCAAGACCTAAATTAGTCCTACCTTTGATGACTTATTCTTGAATAACCAGCTTAATACTGGCATGAATAATGACACAAAACCGATCTGTAAAATATCTCTCCACCATAGTCTTCCACTTATTTCAGACGCCACACCCAAATGGAGCCAGGCAGCATGTTTATGTGGACTTTACTTTCTGTATTATGTCTTTGCTTTCATCTTTTGACACCCTAAAAAGGAGCTTTTCTTGAAAATGTGCTCTCTTGCCTCTTTCTCGTCTACAGGGCAGAAGAATAATCAAGCCCCCAACCCTCCTTTAATGAAAACAGAGTGTACTGAGGTTCGGTACGGATGTTGCCAGGCAAAAACTGCAAATTATACTATTCCAGGAAAAAACTCAAACGACCGGCGTCTTAAAAACAAGCCTTTCTTTCCGGCAAATGATGGTAAGCGTCGTATGAACAGAACAAGGGACAAAAGGCAGAAACTGTGACAGGGCATGAACCTCCCCTGTTGAGTAATGAAATTAAATGACAGCTCTTGAGCGAGGAAGGGATGCTGAGAGAGAGAGAGAGAGCAAGGGAGAGAGGAGTGGGGGGATTTTGTCCAGCCAGGAAATTGAAGCCATCACAAGCAAATTGAGTTCAGGTCCTTTTGGTGGGCAAGAGCAGACCAATCAATTTGGCCTACTACTCAGTGCCTGTCAGCCTCACAGAAGGACACCTTGGCATCCAATAATAGGAGCACAGTAAACAACTGAAGCCCTGGCTCAGTTAGTCTCAGCTAACAGCTACCTATCCCTAGTAATTTTTCATCAAGACAAACATATATGAAGATAGTGTGCATCATTCTCCATTTTTTTTAAAGTGTCTTTGTATTCATGTGCAAGCTAGTTAATGGGTGCCAAATTAAAGGCTGGATCATTTCCACTAACTGGGGTGTCTGTTCATGAAGAGAACAACACTTTTCACGAGATGAAATAAAAATTATCTTTTTATATCTCTCTCTTCCTTCAGGACACAAATAAGGTAAACGAAAACCAGACGTAACCTCTGTCAGTAAAGAAATCCTATCAAGTCTGTCTAAGTTGGAACCACATTTTAATGAGCCTGGTTTGGCCTTTCCCTTTTGCTAATCTTTGGACAGTGACACAACATTCTTGCTAATTATCTCGATTACACAGCAGGAACGCACTACATCACAGTTCTGAGGCAACAGTCGACGAGGGGTGGAATCATACAACCCCAAAGGCCTAATTATCTCTGTTGGTTTCCAATTAATCCATTAAGTTGTTTTGGCTCAGCTGCAAGACCTGAGGCACCATTTTATGTACCAATACAGTGCACCATCAAACAACTGCGGTACGTGAGCTTTTGTTTTGCAGCAATTCGCTCTTAATTCTTAATTGCTCTGCCCTCACTTTTACCTTTAATTTGTCCTAACAGATACATCTAGGAAGACATGATGAGATAAATCAATACGCTTTCAACAGAATATTCTCATTTACGGTAATCCAGTATAGCCCACGTTCAATTTAAAGAAATGCATCTTATTGTAGAAGCTAGTGTAGCACTATTGCTTCTCAGGCGTCCTGCCTCTACTGGCTTACAATGATGAAGTTGCCTGGCTTACCATATGTTAAACTGCACTGATCGTATTGATGAGTTGCACAGCAGTCAATAATCGTTTATGTGATAAGCTGCCGGACTCATGGGGGAGGCTGAGAAAAGGCTTCAGGGCCAAGACGGGTTATGAGATTCATGGTGATACAGGCTGTAGACATTAAGTTTGTTTACATGCTGCCAGTGAGCCATTGGAGCCAGTGCTTGTGAATGATTGTTTGAATATTGCAGCTGTCTCTTTAAACTAATATTGGGATTTTCACTCTACATCATTTTTTTTTTCTCTTGGTCCTGTCTGTCATCTCCATTTTCCTCACACCAATATTGTCTTTCTCCCCTTGCACTTCTGTCATAAACTGGTAACAAGAGATGATGAGAGGGAAAAGCCAATATACTTTGCTTTTTTTCTCTCTTTCTTTTTTTTTCTCTGATGGCAGTGCTGTGTCTCAGTTGGATTATTATTTGCCAAGTTGTAAGAGAATCCCAAGTGAGCACATGCAAATTTATAAACACTTATGTACTAGTTTTTCTTAGTCTATGCCATTTAGTTTTCTTTTATATGGATAGGGAACGGAGGTACCCATCTTTACGAAAACAGCTGAGCTTGTGCTACAGCTTATGTAACTTCCAGACATCTTTGTTTTTCTCTCTCTAGGGATTTTATTACTAGATGTGTAATAAGTTATTGCTCGAGGATATTCTTCAACAGCAAATAATATTTTGAGTGCATATCCATGCCTTGCAAAACACATATTTGTGCCAAACTGAAATCATTACTGAACGAATGACACCTCTGTATAATAGGGGTATGTGACAAGCCTGCAGTCTTCACCAGGAATGCTGCATATCTCTAGTCTGATTCTCAGCCTTAGGTGGCAGGATTCAAATGGGCTGTTTTACTTTGTAATAACATAAAATTACATGAATAATTGAGATCTGGTCAATCTGTCACCTTTTTTCTTTGTCATAGTCTATAATTGATATTGTGATTCCTTATTTTAATAGTTTCTTTAAATAATGGTTGGATAAATGTTTGAAGCAGCCTTTTCTTAGATTAGCTTTACTTTTCTTTTAAATCTGCCAACAAACAAATAAAAAAATCCAAAAAGTACTATAGGACACATGTAATTTCAGTGTTCAGCGATCGTTAACATGACTAAATGTCTCCTTGTGCTTGTTTATTGCTTAAAATTCTTCTCAGAAACAAGAATGCTACCCTATTGCTGGAAAAAGCTCTAGTCAGTGGGCATAGTGGCTAGAGAAGATCAGCTGTTAAGTACAACTATCTACTGCCACAACCTCAGCACCCGTATAAAAGACACTGCCATCACAGGCAAGCCATTTTCCCTCTATGGGAAATCAGGGCATCCTGCCTTAGGCTGTTGGTGTAAGTACTTAGAGTACAGAAGCTGCCACTGAGCAGGTCAGGAAAACACGCAGAGAGAAAAAGAACGATGACTAAAGAAGAAAGGAGGAAGAAAGTAAACTTGGTGCTGATAGAATGCAATACATATTTATCCATTTCACACAGTCATCTCACATCTGGTAACAGTAGAGCCACCGGGTACCCAGTACAAGAAGAAGCTAACTCTGGCATCCATTTAGTGATGTTACTGGGATTCTAAAGTTACAGACCTGTCTTGGTTAGGCTTGTTTAGTTTCAAGAAGAGTTGTTCAGAGTCACCCATATTTTACTGGTGGTGTAAGTCAACAGCGCCCCTGCTGCACATTAACTCTGTATTTTGCCAGATTTGGTGAGGAGACGCAGCTGAACTGACAGCAGAGACCATGGTGCTTTCTGTACAGTTGATATTGTTCAGAACTTAGCAGCATAGCAGATATTTTCTGTTTACAGCCAACTGTCAAACCAAGAAACAACAACTTACTCTACTGATCAAACCAGAAATTTCACACCAGGGGGCATTTCCAGCCATAAAGATAAAGCGCAAAGGATTGTATATCAGTGTTAAAGCACAGTATCAGTCATGCTGGGGGCCAAGGAACGTGCGTGGAAAACTCTAGTTATTTACATTTGACCAATGAGGAGCACATTACCAATAATCTCCTTTACGCTCACAGCCATTTTTTTAAAAACATGATCAGAATGAGTTGCCATGGCAACAGTCCTGTGCCCCGTTGAACTGCTTAGGTTCATCAAGACTGCTTATACCACCAAAAGTGGGGGAAACTGACAGAGAATTGGTGGCTTGATTCATTTTTGCATGATTTATATTGGACCACAGTTTCTAGGAACAGGCTGTGCATGTGGAACAATCTTAAATTACTGGTCATAGTTGGAGCTGCTGGTCATTGATCCTGATGAGCCAATTTCCATCTGTTCGTTTTCTTAACTGCGTACCCAACTTTGGGTTGCCATGTGCAATTATATAGTATAGCAATGTTTCATCTTATTGTGATAAGCTCAGTCAAACGTAGAACAACTATATCATGTTGATTATGAGTTCTGCCCATTTATCTGGACCCCTAAATAGAAGTCAGAATTTTTAAAATATACTGTTATATGGTGTAATATGCTGTAATATTTGTTTTTTGTTATTTGAGCGTTGTTCATCTGTATTCATGTTTCTTTTTTTTCTTTTCTTTTTTTATATATATGTCTTTTGTTAACAGGGGAGACCTGAGAAGAAAATAGCCCAAAGAATCTGAACATAAAATAGTAATATATGACATATATATAGAAAATTTGCAAAAAACAGTGAGAGGCGTAAGTGAGGGGTATACTCAGGCTAACACTGCTGCTTGCTGAGCTGTAAAATGATAATTATTCTCTATCAGTGTTAGATCATACCTCAGGAAAGGAAAACAAATTATCTCCTTCAAGATCAGCATTAATTTTTATCTACCCATCCCATATACAAATGTATGTATGTATAAAGCAGCAGCTGAATGGTTTTCCTTCTGAGAAAGAAATGCAAAACATAGCAGAGAAACTGAGAACTGCTCCTTTTTTGTCACACTCTCCCCCAAAATGTAAACAGGCAGGCGATCACATACAAACAAAAACAAATTATGCACTGCGACACACACTATCCACCACTATGCATTATGCTGGCACCTTGCTTTCACTAGGAACGGTTGGATGGAAATTACTGGCTGCTTGGCAACAAAACAAATGGAAAAAGGGTCTGGGTGATTTTTTTTTTCAGATGATTAGCTGCATCAGAATTATTGTTAGTAACATCATTGGCCATAAAATTAATTATTATGGCTAGAGCTTAATGATATGTCTGTACTGTGAATTCCTGTCAGATAAAAGAACAGAAAGTTGCTGTAGTTCTAATTTTCTGTAACTTGTACTCACCTGAATCCACTGAAAGCATGTAGGTACAGAAATCCACCATCTGCTTAGAGGTAAAACTGAGCTCCAAAGTACACTGAATATCATAATTCGCTATTCACATCTATATTTTATAGCCAGAGCACACACTTTGGAAACATTTTGAAGAGTTTTCAGTAAACATGTTAGACGTGTAACATCTTAGTGTATACAAGCACCAATATGTCTTGTGTGTAAGCCCATGTAGCACCATAACGGCTGACACGTACCACAAGTGCAGGGTGTCGATAAGGATATTTGGTGGCGCTGTCAACACCTTGCCATGGTGCTTCAGTATCAAACATCCCTTCCGTTATCACTTTCTTTCCATTACCAAGTGGCATGAACATCTGCTGCTTTTGGGAGAGGTTACAAGTTGCCTTCTCAAGTGTTTTAACACGAACAGAGATTACAAAATGTCCTTCTCTCTCTGGAAAAAGGTTTTCTTGGTGTGGCATAAAATTCAACAAAGGTTTTGCAACTCAGACCATAACTTCAAACCCCAAGTCTGATTACAAAACTGTGCAATAGCCTTTTACTGCTGTGCTTTGTTTAAACAGCTCCTTTCAGATTCCGTTTAAGCTGCATTATCAGACAAGCTTCTCGTTATATTATAAAACTTTGTGGCGCGTCACCAGTTTGGTTAGAGTTACCTTTTCGCTGACCTGATAAGATGGAGGAATCTTTCCAACCAAACTCTACTTGACTGTTTATCTAATCATCTAATTATCTAATGAAGATTGAATTTGTTTCAGTGCAATTTATTGTATTGGAAGCAGAAATGACATTCTCAGAACATAATGTTGTTAAACTTTATGGCTATTATTTTCAATTAATATGCTGGAATTGATGAACTGACTGTGCAAAAATTATATTCAATGTTTTATGTTATATATGTATATAGGTTATTAATTATATAACCTAACGAAACCAAGGAACCATTGTGAAATTTAAATTACCAGTTGCCAGTCAACCAGACTGCACTGCATTGATTTACATTTGATCTCTAAAAGCTGGATAATCATGGCTGTGTAAATAGCCATTATTTCCACAGGATAAACACAGATCCAACTAAACAAACGTGTGCTTCCACCTATTTGATGTAATGGACTCACAAATAGGATTTCATGACAAGTAATAGGGTTGTAGGTTATTATGAATTATAGTGTACATTGTGATAATTCTATATTTCCCTACAAAATCGGTGGTTTTAATGGACCGTTAACATGTTTTACTTGATTTGGATTTGGGGTTTTTTAGTATCCGTCATTCATTTTATCAGCGTAGTACCACCGAACACCGACTTCACTGTCTACAGCTGAGTGTAGCAGCGAGATCACATGGACTGTAACTCATAAACACATCAAGATTCCCCATTCAGTGCTCAGGGCCTAGCCTGTTCTGCTCTGTAGTTAACTGTCTCTGAGTGTCAAATCCTTCATCCTGATGCAGGAGACACACATAGAGAAGAATTGCTGTGTCTCTCATTTTATGGATTTGGATGTCGGCAGAGGGTAGAGCCGATGAGTGAGTCAGTAGTGGTTAACTTTGTAGCTAATGCTCTGTGGCAGTTGCACAGGTTTCTTCAGCTCAGCTTGAGGCGCATAGGGAAGCTGGTTGAGTTACAACTGTCTCACAGTTCTCACTCAGCCAAGTCAGGTTCTTTAACAGCATACCAAGGTTAGGATGAAAAGGGAGAGGTAGATGTATGGGGAGAGGGGAGTGAAACCTCCTACAGAAAAGAAAGAGCTGCAGTTCGGAGAAGAAAATAAAAGTAGATGAGTCTAAGATGTCCAAATCTAGCCCCAGGTAGAGTTAGATGACATTAATTATAAATGAAATTTCACCCTTCTGAAGAAGCCTTTTCAGGTCAGATCTTTTTAGTTTAGAGATTTTCCTGCTCTTTTCAGAGACAAAAAAAATGTTCAGTCGCATTGTTTTACTTTATAGCATGCATCAATCTATCCCTCCATCCTAATGGCAACGTCAGTCATTTCATGTGTTTATGTCACTGACTACTCATACGCATTTACTCATTTCAGTCTTTTTTATTTAAGTATTAATGAATTCTTATTAGTTATTGTGTAGAGATTGGTCATCATGTAACCAAGTATTCTGTTTTTCTATTGGCTGATATACATTGTGAGTGTATTTAACATTTGAAAAAGTGGCGCTTCCCTCTATCTGTATCTAATAACATATATATTACAGTAAGTGTAGTGGTTTCCAAATTTGCCTAATTATTTGAAAGATCCTTAGTTTGATTGTGGGAGGCGACACAAATCCCTTGGGGGGGTTTGTGTCAGGAAACGCCATGTGGTGTAAAAATCAGCCAAATCAAACATTCAGTTTCCACTATTTCACAAGGGGGCGCCACTTGTTTGTTTGTTTTTTAAGTCAGCTAGTGACCAATATGCAGGAAGGTTAGTGCAAAGTCCTGTGTTCGAATCCATCCTGGGCCTTTCAAATTTATTAAGAAACTTTAAAATACTTATCAGTTCATCGGACTTGCAACTATATTTTTTCATAGTTGTATATACAGTTTTTTTAAGATTCTTGACTTTATTATGTTTTTATGTTAGATTGCTACATGTCATAAATATGGTAGCTTGCTCAAAAATATAGAGTAAAGCACTAGTATCTTTCTTTTTTCATTTCAAACAAGCACACACAATGGAGGAGCAGTATTCATGATAACTTATGAAAGTGGGATGAGATTTAGTTTATTAGGGAAGTCTTGGCAGATGAAAATAAAGCAAATTGGACTTTGGGGGCACAAGCAAGAAGGAGCTTGTCACAGCTTTTGTCATCTGTGAAAGATGACAGGTGAGAGTGTGAGTCTGGTGACAAGCATGCTGTATGACTAGACTAGATTTATGCTTTTTGGTGGGGAAAAAAGTCCCTTATGTCAGTTAGACAGTAAACAGATAAACAAACATGCAATCTATGTACAGGATCCATAAATCTTTATAAGATCAGTTAGGCTAGAAAGAGTCAAAATGATGGACTGCGCTAATAATCACATGCTAAGCTTGTGTTCTGTAAATGAAAAAGAGAGAGCACAGTGCTGATAGACAATACAAACACGCACTCACATGCACTCACATACATGCCCGCTTTCCCAAGCTTGCAATTTGGGAAATGGGTCAGATGTGACTTAGATTTATGTATCTTTGTGTTTTTTCTTTGTGCGCTCGTGTGCTTGTGGTAAGCTAAAAAGTGAGGGAGTGACTGCGCAGGCTTTATTGTGGATGTGGCAGAATGCAGATGTTTCTCAGAACTGCCTAGCTATGATTTAATGATGAAAAGCAGAAGGCAGCAGACTTAGACTCTGGAGAGGCAGCGGGAGCAGACTACGTCAATATTAGAGTCAGAATCAAAGACGGGGAAGATTGTGATTTATTTGTCACTTTTTATTTGAGTGTTACTTACAGAAACACGTTTGGGAACTCTTTTTATCTCTGTGTCTTTCATCTTTTTTAAGCAGTTCGAAAAGCTTGTTTTTGACTGTGTTTATGTCATCAAAATAAAGCAATGCCTGACTGCGACTGTGATGCATTTTATGGATGAGCCCAAAGGAAATCCGAACGTTACCTTGACAGGAGGCAGTGTCTATCAGCTGCTAATATGTCACTTGATTTGATGTTTTGCGAAATGCTACAGCTTGTCAGGATTGTGGATGAACACTGTGGGGAATAGAGTATGATGCACGAATGTACTTTTTTCAAAACACAATAAAATATCAAACAAGGACATGCATTTTTTTCTATTTGAGGGTTAGAAAAACTCAGGTGTGTCATTTTGTCATGTCAGGAAGAGTTAAAGTCAGCAATAGCAGCACAAAGGTGTGAGATAGAGGGGATAAAATAGAAAAAAAAAGGGGGGGGGAAAATCAATCAACACTCGCTGTGGAACACAGAAGGGCAAACACTTCAGTGGGTTTTTGTTGATATTAAAAAAATAAAGTTTTTCCCAAGGTGACCAGCAGATGGCAGAGCACCTTTGGGCTCTAAGGCCTGAACAAGAGCGAGAGAGCAGGGCAGGCAGAGAAAGAGATCTTTTCGTGAGTTTTGCTTTCCTGGTTGACTGATCTCCCTCAGTGGTCTGATTGTGAGAACGGACTCGTGGGAAGTGTTCTCTCACCGCAGGTGTCAGACTGCTGTTAGATAAGATTATTTGCGGTAGTGAGGAGGTTGCATTATTTGTGTGTGCATGTGTGTACGCACGCTTGTTTGTCTGCGTGCGCATGCACCACTTCTCGGTGTGTGCTTCTTCTCATTAAATGTCTGCCTGATAGAAATGTAGTGCTACATTGTGTTCGGTTGGAACACAGTACAACACAGAAGTTGTTTTCGACTTGCACACTGAGCTCCATATGGTCAAACTCAGGAGGAGAAAGACGGGGAAGCGAAGAGAAAGCCTGCGCTCCGTGTCATAAGCCCTATCCCTGTTTGTTTCTGTTTTACAAAACCAAAAGTTATAATGCTTTTGTGTTCTGTGGGATTCAGGCTTTAGTGTGGAGTCATTCTGATAGTGATTTTAACAAAAAAGGCAAAGCGTGCCTTGAGAAATCATTGAATCTGCTACGGTACTTTTACAATACGCTGTGTGTGTGACTCCCGACTGTGCCAAAAAGGAAAAATAATAAAAACAGAATAAACTAAGTGCTTAGCTTGCATTTAGTCTTTAAGAGGCAACAGCAATTGAGATCAATGAAACTGCTGTCGAGCTTTCCAATAACTAATAGTGTTAATAACGATTTTAATACTCACGTGGGTTGGCCCACTTCAAAGAAAACACAAAGGCAGACAGATTGGTTTTAGAATGCAAAACTTCACATTTATGCTTTTTAAGAAACACGTATAAAGTTGGAGCTGGTGTCAAATGAGACATTTATGGTCCCCTGGCAGTTTTTATTTTCCCTTTACTTAATATTGTGCTTTCTGTGAAGACCCTTAGGCAAATCCTATTCCTGTTTATTTGCTGGCTTGCTGGAATTGAAACCTTCCAGCAGCAAAGTGCTGCTAGTTGCTTTGTGTTTGTTAAAGTGACTGTGTTTGGTCAGGCAAATTATAAAAACAAGCGGATAACAAGGGTTAGCAGGCGTGATAAGCCATAATATCTTGTAAACTGGCAGCGGGGATAGTTTAAGCTGGTCTTATGCTAATATTACTACAAGTGACAGTCAGCAACAGAGAAATACAAACATCTTCAAACATGCTTAAACTTACAAATAAACATGTGCAAAAACACAAGCAGAAACATCCACAGAATCACTGTGTGTATTTTAAAGCCTTACAGCTACTGTGGTAGTGCAGTTACATCCTCAAATGTTACACATTTATACATTCCTTTGCTTGTAACGATATTTTTTTAATTGAGTTTTTTAAAGAAGTCTAATTCATTTTACGGTGTATGTAGAATTATTTCTTTACACTGAACTTCTCCACTTTGTCCAAACAGAGCCTAGAATCTAGAATCTTTTCAAGGTCCCACCAGTGTCTGACAGCACACACTACCATTATCCCAATTAATTATAAACCATTTCTTCTCTGCTAGAAGTCAGAATCAAAGGAAATAACATCTCTAGAGTACTGTTCTATTAAATAATTTCTTGCACTTGTCATATATACAAGTAGACGACTTTGTAATATTACATTTGTCATGTCATATAAAATGTAGATTGCTGTTCGCTATTCTGGGCTTTGGATAATAGCAGACATTGTTTCCAGTATGGATTTGACTTTTTATTCACCCAATCAATTAATAATTAAACTACATTCATGTCTAGTTTAATGCCACATAAATCACTTTATAAAACTGTAATGCATTTACACAATCTGCATGTGACTGTGTTGTGAAATATACAGTGTTTCCATAAGTCTGACAAGAACTGGTAGAAAAAAAAACTGCCAGTGTTCGTTTTCCTGGCTGGACACTCTCAGGGCTGCCAACAAATAGATGGCTACCTTGCCTAAGGCCAACTTCTTTGGCATTAGCAGCAATAAAAACATATGCAGACACTGTTAATTAAGTGCAGACACACTACACCTGCCACCTTCCATTGCTTTTCTCTTTCGCTGGCTTCATTTTCTTTATAAAGTGTTTTTCAGGCTTCATAGACATAGCGTGTCTCCCCAAATGTGAAACTGATAGCACTATATTACCATATCAGTATACATTAGCTTTCACAGAAACAAACAATGCAATGAATTCCTTTAGAAAGGTCTTCTCCCTGTTATCTTCATTCAAAAGGCCAGATCTGATCAGCGGCCGTTTTTAAATTACTCACAATGACATTTACCCAGTTTTACCTGCAGTTTTACAAGGCATTTACAGCCAGTCATACTTGCAATTGTCATTGGAGAATATGAGTTAATTGTTTAAACCATCCCTCCATCCATCATTATTCAATTTACACACTGTATTTAAATATGAAGCCAGTTTTTGTGCTAGTGTCCTGGGTCTAACTGCAAACCCCCC
>NW_024582556.1:241784-293237 GCF_018398535.1 Haplochromis burtoni | reverse complement strand
CCCCCCCCTCCCCCTTTATTCCCTTTCTTTATTCTTCCTTTTTGTTTAATTGAATGTTTGGAGCAGTTCTAAAATATATAATGAGGTCATTTGCATTAGACTGCAGATTGGGTGACCTTTGCTTTTGCCAATAATTACAGTAAAACCCGTCTCTGTCTGTCATCACCAAGGATGTGGCAGGGACCTCTCTGTGCTCACGAAAGGTTAGCTGGAGGCTTGCGTCTGGACTTATGAAAAAGCCTGAGGAAAATGTCATTAGAGCAAGGGAAAAGACACTCAGAATTAACAATTGGAAATTCAATCAGGATGGCTTTAAGGATGGCATGTGTGTGAGTGTATATGTGTTTGTGTGTATGTGCAAGACATAGTCCCAGGAAAACTTGTGTTTTCCTTTCCTTGTGAGACTGCAGAATGTGATAGGAAGGGCACCCTGGGGGTGACTTCTGTTAGCTCCACAGGCCCCTTTGACTTTGCTAGCACCAAACAAATTAACAACACAAACTAAACAATCAGCCTGTAAAAGTCCCCGCAGTAGAATTGACAAACATGATAGAATTTTGCCTCCATTATTTTATTGTCCCTTTGCAGTTATGTAATACTTTAATGAAAACACAGTTTGTTTGTTTTTTCAAAAGTTTTTACACTTTTCACTTTGATGAATTTTTCTTATAGTGCTCCTTGTTTATTTGCATGCAGTTAATGGTTGTCATTGTGCAGTGAAACGTGACTGTATTTACAGTGTGCAAACTATTTTCCCATCAATATCTGGGCTTAAGTCAAAATAGACGTTTTATTCGACAATTCTTCTCAGTCGGCGGTGATGATATATATTACATTTTACATTGTTCGGGCAAAATGAATTCACACTGCAGTCCTGATCAGCACTCAGTGTGCAAAAGCAGCATGCTTGAGCTTGTTCAGCTCAGTGTCAAATAAAACTGTAAATAAAAAAGAAAAAAAAATTAAATTAAGGGGGCAGAGCAGAGCACTAACATCAGAGGCTCTGTTTTGTGCTCTTGGTTCTAGTCACAGCGGCGCGTCACGTTTCACCTGCCGGATGGCTCCCAGGAGAGCTGCAGTGACAGCGGTCTGGGGGACCACGAGCCTGTAGGCAGTGGCTCCCTCCTCACACAACCTCTCCCTCTGGTGCAGGCGCAGGACGACTTCTACGAGCAGGCCTCCCCTGATAAGAGGACTGAAGCTGATGGAAACTCCGATCCCAACTCTGGTAAGTTGAATTATATTCTTTCTAGCATATATGCATAGTTTGGATTTTCTTATCTAACTTTATATCTACCATTCTTCTTCTTCTTTTTTTCAAACTCTGTAGCTTAAATCAACATTGGTGGCATTGTGAAACAGCTGCAACATGTTCACGTTGACTCAATTTGGTGGACATTGTGCGCATAGTGATGGTGTCTTTTCTTTCAAATCCAATATGATTTTATTCATTTTTCTACTTATTGTATGCAGGATGGTGAAATCAGAACATTCATTGTCTACAGGTTGAAGAAAATGAAAACGTTTCATATCTGGCTTTGAGGGATGACTAAAACCTCTTGAAAAGAGATAATAAATTCTCATGAAAAGCAACATCTGTCTCCATAATGGACTCAACACACCAAAAATCATTTAATTTAGAGTTATTTGATTGCTCAAGTAGGTTTCTAGTGGATACATGAGCAGGTCATTCATTTCTCAGTTAATCATCCAGACTTGTTCATTCCTCCCAGGAGCAAACCTGGGCCTCCCATAGGCTCCTCACCTATTTGTGAAACTCATTTGATTTATTTAGAGATGATTTCCCAGTTGGAAGCCTTGTTCTCAGCTGAAGATGTTAACTTCCCACTATTTCTGGTGGGGATGTACATCTCCGACCCAGTTTTCTCATTTTATCATTAAGAGGTGAGGCGTGCGCAAAGATCAAGCGCATCGCCTCAAGGTCGATGCCAGCTTGCCTGCTGAGGGTGGAGCAGCTAGCACCGCATAAATACAAGTGCAGTGAGTAAACTGTGGGTGCATATGATTTAAAACAGATTTAACTTAGCAGATGCACTCACAGTTGGCAAATGTATTCAGTGAGCTTTGTGTAGGCCTACCCACTCACTATCTTCAGAAACAACCCATTCTCATTCCCAGAGACTTTAAATACTGTGATTTTGTCAGAGATGCTGGCATCTCTGAGATACGCGCAAGTGTCCTTTGGAGTTGCTACACCAGTTATAGCGATATTTGATGCTGGGCACAAATGTTCCTACAATATGCAAAAAAGGTAAAAAAAAGTCCACAAAGCTTGGTTTGAAAAACTGGCAAATGCATAGCTACCATTCATCTCTTGTTGTCTCACACAGTGTTTTTTAGTCTTTTTTAGTTTTTTTTTTTTTTGTTAAATTTGGTTTGAATTCACTGTTTAATTTTTTTTTCTTCTTTGGTTAAGTTTATTGTTGTCTATACTCGTTGAAATTCACTTGTTGGGACTACAGCTAAAGTAACTGTAATGTATTGGATTACCAATTAGCAACAAGGAATCATATCAACTTCAAAACAAGTGATTACCAAATAGATTATTGGTGAACAGGGCTTTAGGCTATCCCATACTCAAAGTCAATAACAACTTTAAAAGTGTTTAAGCCAATCAAGAGCCTAATCAAGTAGTTTGGTTTTTGGCTTTTGGCAACCAGTCAAACGCTATTTTTAAAACCCAAATTCATACAGTAGAAGAATTATAAGAGAAAATTCATTAAAACAGTTTCAGTCAACAGTCAACATCCTTAAATGTTGACTGTTTAATTAACAATTAGAAAACGTACTCAGTGGTCCAGCAAATTTACACTACCTTTGAACCACATTACATATCTTGTACTGACATCAGGGGACAATGTTCATGAATTCATTGGAATCTCGAAAGAATAGAGATGGATGATTAGAGGCAAAACAAATTTACAGTGTTACAGTATATGAATGTGGGATTTTAAAATGTCATGAACTGTTGGCTACTGAAAGCATTTCATTCTGTGGCAGGTCAGAAATTTATGCTATTTGTTCAACTGGTATTTACTGCATAACAATTAATGAATAATGAGCTGTACATATCTCACACCTTCCGTCCTGCTGTCTATAAATACAAATAGGCTAGCATATCCAAAAAGGCTATGGATATGCTTACACAATTTGGTGCGCAGAGACAGATGAACTCTAACTGCCTTGGCTTTCAGAAGCTCCAAAAATAAAAGAAATAAACAATTAAATAAAGCATGAAATAAAATTGTATTAATTTCATTCCATTAGTAGTATTTTACAGGTAAGATACAATGTAAAATGCTAATTTTAGAAGCAGCACCTCAAAGAAGGCCTCATCCATTAAACATGACTTACTAGCTTAAATATTTGTAGTTTTTCAGCACACTGCATCATTTTTGTCCTTAATCAGCGGCCTTCTCTTTTGTTAGTGTTGTTTGCCTGTCAGCAAACTATTAACAGTGACAGCAGTGGTCTTTGATCATTGACCTGCTTCTTGGCAGGATAATGATTTTATGTCCTGTGTATGAGCGATATGTTACCTGCTGTGGCACTCTCTAATACGTGAACTCAGTGGACCCAGGTTAACTCGTTTTGAGTAAGTCTCTGTCAGACTTAAAAAGCCTCACACTGTTTTCCTACTAGCTGTACAATACGAGTCATTCTGTTGACAAAGGCAAACAGTATCTAAAAGGTGTTTGACACTTTCGTGTTCTGAGCTCCAAAGTATCTTCTAACGCTATTGAAAAGAACCCCATTCAGTGCAACATTTTAAATGCCGACCTTGACAGTAGGTGGTCTTTCCACGAGGCTTTATTCAAGATTTGACAATAATATTACTTGTGCCTTGTTTTCTAAAATGTTAAGACCGTTCAAAAGAACTTCAAGAATCAAAATGACAAAATGACATGAATTATTAAATTATTACAAGTCTCCAGTTGTCGTTTTGCAAGCAGAATATTGAAAAATGATTTATTTGAAGTAATACAGGAAAGTATTAATAGTTATATATAGGTTGCGGCTTTCATCTAAATTACAGAAATACAGCATGCATACTTCTGGGTATCTGATAACGTCCCTTTTTCCTTTTTTTAAGAACAACATAAAGACTGTCTTTGTAAGTTGGAAAATTTTCCTTAGTTTCACTATGATGAAAACAAATTAAAAAAAAAACAACAACCCCCAAAAAGAAATATTAACAGATGGATGGTAATCAGGGATGTAGCAGTTTCAGTCAGCATTATAGTTTTTTGATATAAAAAAAGAGAAAAAACCTCACAGTAATCTATGAGCCAGTGCTACATAAGCAAATGTAGTTAAATCTTAAGACCTTGCAGGGCCCGGTTTCCCAGCAATGATTGATTTTAAAGGTTAGGAGTGCTTTTTGGAGCTTTTTTTTTATATATAAAAGCTGTTGTATTTTCTCAAAACAACACTTACAAACAAGTCCACATGGAGTTCTGTTAATGCTGTTGAGGAGGAGGATGAATTGATTGAAACTAACCTATAACATTGAATACTCCATAGAGGAGTTCTGGATATTAAAATATTAAATATATAAATATATATTAAATATCATATATCATATAAAATATATAAAATGTAACATACGACACAAATGACACAGTAGAACGAACAGCTTGATTGCGTAGCAGGAAAGAAACACATTTTGCAGTCAGCAGTGACAGCCTTCAGCCTTTGGCATTTTATGTTAGTGGGTGGAAGTAAGTTTCAGAGTAAACTTTGTGAAATCTAATTTGATCAATTTAGCTTGTGCTCGACGTATCCTTATGCACACATTAAGCCATTTTGTTATTAAATTAATGTTACTGTACTCAGATCACTTGATAAATGGACATTGAAAAAAGAAAATAACCACCAATTTAAGCACACAACTGTGAAATAAAAACAGAACAAACAAACAAAACACATAATTAGGATAGAGAGCAGATGAATTATAGAGTATTAAACCTACAGGCAAAATTCTCTCAACTCTGATTTAAAGGAGTACAAACAAAAACATGTAAGCATAAACATCATGTTGCCAAAATCCACTACTCTGCACTCCCCCTCATGATTTTGTTTGCAGTCATCATTTAGAAAGCTCTGAAATCTGTGAGACTGATGTCTGTGTAACGCACATAAAACAGCCCACTCATCTAACAAATTAGTTCTGAATCAGACTTTTTAAGTGCATTAATAGCACCCAGTAAATGTAATACAATATTTTTTTGAAATTATTGGATCTATTTACAAACCAGTATCACTTACATCTGCTGCTAAATACTCTGTCAAAAGTCACTACATAATTTCACATAAAAATGAACCTGGTTCTTTGGACATGTTTTATTTAGTAAGGTATTTGTTTAATTAAGTTTGATATTATAAATTTGATTCATTTTCTGATCCAAAACTAGAAAGGAATTGCCCAAAAATAATAATTTAAAGCTTATCAGTAGTTCATGTATCTTATAATGTCACTTGTATTGTAATCAAGATTTTTTTTACTCCTGAACTGGCTCAATACAAGAAACTCAATCCGTTCATTAGTCATTCCAGTTACTGTTGTTTTGAGCTTCGACTCCAGATGTAGAGTAGCAGAAATGGAAGATCCTGGGGAGTTTTTAATGAAGAAGTTTTAATTGTTAGGCTATGTGAACTGTTTTTAATGCGTCTACCATCCATAATTTACAATGCGTTAGAAACAGTAGAATAATTAAACGTTTGAATTACACATAAGCACAGAGATTCTTTATGGTTATTTTGCTTTAGTCTTAGACTTAGATTTAACCAGTGGATCTGTAATGTGTAATTATGGCTCGCTCGTGCTCATTATCACAGACATTATTGCAGATGGAGCAGATACCTGGAGCCTTGGGATGGATGCAAAGGGCAAAGAAAAAGCTGTCAGTGTAGGCTCCTAAATCTTACAGATTATTGAGTTGGTAAGAATTGTTCAGTAATCTCTATTTCAACTGTCTGGCAGTAATGCTGTATCACAGATATTTAAAATAGAATGTGAGCAAAATGCAAGTAAAAAAAACCTGAACATAATTTAAAGAGATTTCAGAGAGGTTTACATATAGCGATCAAAATATTATGGAACACAAACATGCAAAATTTTGCTCTGAGCAGGAAAATGGTGGGCGAATGTGTTCATTCTTTGCCTCAGAGATTGCAGTGCACCGCTGGATTGGCATGTCCATGGCCTGTACTGAGGCATTCCTCCTACTGTGGCCACTGTAGTGCGTGAAGAGTCAGCAAGATACAAATCTGTTGCAGTTTAGGAAATAACCTCAGCACACCCTCGGGAAATACCAGTTTGTGCAGGGACACTGTGTTTTGCGCCATGGCTGGCAAAGTTCATAGAGTTAATATACAAGTTGCATGTGGACTGAAAACATTTGATTCCTATGAGAAAGAGTTTCTAGGAGTATCTAAAAAGTGTTCTGGAGGCATGCTAGAAATCGCCAGAGATGTGAGAAATAGGTTTAATATTTTACCTTAACGTGCATTTAGGTAATAGAGCCCAGGAGCATTTCTAACGTCCATCTTTCATCATAGTTTATATTTTAAAGAATGAACTTTACTGAGTAAATCTATTGACTTGAAATTAAAGTTTCTGTCTTTATTAGGTTACACTAATAGAAACTAATGCAATAAACGATAAGGTTTATTGTAAAGTCATTCTCAACAGTTCCTTCAAAACAAACAGAAGAAATCAGCTGCAGTACTTGAATGGTTATAAAAAGTTGTTTTCATTAATAGGCTTTTTTGGTCTTTCACACTGGATGTGCATGGATGAGGCTCCCTAGACTGCAAAGAAGCTGAAATAATACATGATTGGAGAGTGCCCAGAATAAACAGAGAAACAAGTGGGGTGAGCTAGATAAACCAGCCATTATTGACTAAAGTGCTACATAAATTATTTAAAAACATTGGAGACAAGAAATATAGAGCAGTAAGACAAAAAAGATCACTTGCACAATCACGCATACAGAAATACACACACACACACACAAAGTCAAAGGCCAATAGATATAGACTGTGAGATGAAATCTGAATGAAGTTGTTGGAGTGGGTGGAACTGATGTAATGAGAAAGGTTGTTTTTCTGCTCCAGCAACAATCCTTAAGTTTAAAATATAGACAATAAAACAGCCAAGAGTCGCATGCCTGATGACCTTAGCGTTCTACGGAACAAATGGGATCAAAACAAACAGAAATGTAATAAATCAGTCTCACAAACAACAACAGAATCTTTAAGTAGTTTCTGATTTGTGGACAATCTGCCAGCTGGGTAGTCTACCTGATGTTTATCAGAAGACTTTCCTGAGACAATAGTGTATATCCAAGTGAGCATGCATGAATAATTTCTTTTAAGTCAGAAGGCGATGGAGAAACACATGCATATTTAAAATATATACAGATAGAAATATCGGTTACCCTAAGGAATTCCTTTCTGTGCATTTAAAAATCACATATGTGCAATATATGATAATACCATTGTGTGCAAATTACATTGTTTATTATTATTATTATTATTATTATAAAGGCTGTGGAAGTGGAACTGGATTGTAAAGTGGGAAGGATTCCCACCAAAATAGGTGTCTCCAGGACCACTTTTTCATTGCGACACTCACATACACAAAGACAGGTTCACAGAGTGATAACAATACTAGCCACCCTGTGTTGTTGATAATTGTCTTGGTGGCTGCAGGTCTGTGTGGCTGAGCAATGACTTATACTAAATATAGAGTACTTCTAACAAGCAAAAGTGTGCTCATACAGTTTAGAAGAGCACACTCACATATGCAGCTTTATCTTATCATGTGATATGTATCATGCAGTGTGGGTGTAAATCTTTAAATCTGTAGTTAAATACATTTCAAAGTGAAATTATTTTTTTAATTTAATTTGGCATTTTATTGGTTCTGATGGATAAAGACCAATCAATGTTCTTAAATGCTCATCAATTCAGGCCCGGTGGGAGTCTTTCCTGGTCATAGGGCAACAAAGGACAGGTTGCTAAACTATTGCATGGCTACACATACAGAAAGACATATGATATATGACCAATTTAGAATCACCAGTTAACCTAACCAAGGTAAAATTAATTCAAAGAAATCCAATATTGCAGGAATTCCATATCATAGCTTGATAACCATTGAGCTTATACAGCATCACCTATACTGACACAGTGGCAGACAAAAGTGCTCCATGACATGTAACCGTGCAATTCAATGGGCTACCTATGAATTAATTAATGAATTAATCAATCAAAAAGAAATAAAAATAAAAATAGTGTGGGTTCCTCTGAACATTTTGCTCTTGTCTTGAGCATTTAATTTGATTGGGTGAATAAAGCATTTTTTTCTATCTGTTATATACAGTGTTGGGTGTAATACGTTACTAAGTAACGCGTCACTGTAATTAAATTACTTTTCCACTGAAAAAGTAGAGTAACTAATTACTGTTCATTTTTAGGTATTTTAATTACAGTTACTTACAATGTACTTGCGTTTCATTGTAAAATAATTAAACTCGCTGAATATCATTATTTAATTTCAATAATTTATCTTCTAAACGTAGACGTAAACTCTGCCGCTTTAACATTGTTGCAGTGCAGGTGCGCGTCATTTCGCGCCAGTTTGCTGCATAGTCGTATTCTAAAGCGGAAGGACTAGGCTGAAGCGAGTGGCTGTTTTATGAAATGGACATATTCCCGTCTCTTCACTTTTCTGAAACAAGCAGACAAGAATATTACAGTAATATGTAAGCTATGTCCTGGGGAGAAAAAACTATCGTCCGCTGTTAATAGTAGGAGTAATCTACTGAAGCATAGACAAACACTTCTGAGTGATCCTTGTTCATCATCCATCGATAACACCGCGGCAACTCCTGCTAAGCAGGCAAAACCTGATTTTACTTCAGCAGCACAGAAAACGTCTGAAGGTGAGCTTAAAAAAATGATTGCAGGCTACATTGTGGAAGAGATGCTACCGCTGCATACTGTAGAGTCTCCGTCTTTAAAAATGTATTTATTATGTAAAGAGTTTAATTTCTATTGTTTGCCCACTCAAGGTTTATAGGGATTTTAAGAAGTATTTAGTTAAATTACTTATTTAGTAATTAAGTTACTTTTCTGACACAGTAATTAGATAAGTATTTTAAATACAATTTTGACTAAATAATTAGTAATTAGTAATTAATTACTTTTTTAAAGTAACTTACCCAACACTGGTTATATACTTTAAACATAGACTTTACTTGCAGTCTAAACAGCTGTTTAGAACCATGCTGAAATTCATGAGCTGTGATAGAGCAATTATCATCATCAGTGACAATATAAATGAAGGAACACTCTCTTTTTTAATAATAAATAAATACACAATACATAATACATGAAAGCTGATTTTTTAAAATGAGGAAATTGCAGTATATTGGTAAGAATGCCATACAACTAAGGATCATTGTTTTCTGACATGGATAAACAAGTGAACAAGCTGCAAGTAACATGTTTAACTTTAAATGAGAAACATTCATTTATCAGCTGACAACATGTTTACAAAAACAAGAGTTGTGTGTGACAAGGGTTTAATAAACCCTAATAACTGTGATCATTAGATTGTGGTCAAACAACACTTAGAACAATGCAGAACAGTATTTGTCATAAAGAAGTTTGTCAAGTGAGTTTAGCATTCTGAAAAATCATTGTCACTGATTATTGACATTTCTTGTTTGACACAATGCAGACATTGCTCAAAAATTGTTGACTGCATTGGAGGTGATACACCAATGGATGTATCCAGTAAGGAAAAATGAGCATTCCCTGACTGTTTGGCAATAGTTCCTGGAGGTTCCTGGCTGTCACTGGTTGAAATCAGTTGGACTGCACCAGAAATGTCCTTATGATTGCTAGCAGATTGCTATAGCAGCTTTTTCAGCTTTGTCTGAAAATACTCACTAACTACTAGTCCAGCTTTACTAAAATCTGATGAAATGTGAGACATATTGGAAATGGAGAAGTACCCCAACCCCATGCATACTATGGGTGACTGCAGCAGTATGATGGAAACCAAAGTAATCACAAGGAGTTTCTTGCCAACCCCTTTGGGAAATACACTTTTGTTTTTTGTTATTTGCCAGGGTGTCACCGATTGGTCTGTAGGCCTGCATAAATGGGACTTCAGCAATCCTTTTCCCAGCAACTGTCACCAGTCTCCAGAATAGTGGAGAAATACTAATTTTTCCTTCGTTACCAGTGTTTGGCAGATGGCTGTCTCTAGACCTAGACTCTAAACCTTATTTACTTGATCCCACATTGTCACATGTTCAAACTGGTGGGCAAGTTAATGTTACATGATTATTGGTCATATGTCTGTAAAACCTTAATAATATATGCTAATGTGCTTAAGATTACAGCAAACAAACCATGCTTTACATACTACAGCAAGTGATTATTCTATTCACAAAATAACAAATGATGTTTAGGACCCTAGTGGAAACTGCATCCCTACAGCTTTCTTTGTGGTGGTTAGCACACCACAAAGAAAGAACTTACAGCAAGAAGTTCTGAATCCAGTCTGGGCCTCTTTTGGCATTCACATGTTCTCTGGAGGTTAATTGGTGATTCTAATTTGATCATAGATGTGAATGGTTGTCTGTCTCTGTGCTAGTCCTGCAACAGATTGGCAACCTCTCAAGGATGTACCCTGCCTCTAGCTCCATGACATCTGAGATAGGTTTGCAGGAAGATGGAGCCTAACGTACAAGAAAATGGATAGATGGATGGATTGATGGTTCATGTTGAGAAATACTTATACTTATTTGTTGTGTAGTTGATCATTAGCTGAAGTTTATATTTGAAATGTTTGAAGATTAATGAGCTTAACAGAAACATGAGGAACAAAATACTCAAATGCAAGATTGTTATGTCGTCTACAGTGACTGTGAAACTACATTAGCCATTAGTCATTGATAAGCAGGAAATGATGACTAACTCCTTTGTTCAAGTATCCTGCTCCATTGCATTCCACCCTGCTTTCTCTAAAACAGGGGTGTCAAACTCAAATACACAGTGGGCCAAAATTCAAAACTGGAACAAAGTCGCGGGCTAACGTTAATATTTATTGAAATATATTTATTCCTCCAGATATAAGAATGAATCTTTTCTTATGGACTCAAACATGTTTTGCTGAAAAACTGAATATGGAACAAGCAAAGCTTAATACTAAACAATATATATATTAGCTGTATAATACCAGTAGGCCAGCTCTAATAGTAATTTGGTATGGCTTCGCGGGCCAAATGTAATTAAGCTGCGGGCCAAATTTGGCCCGCGGGCCAGAGTTTGACACCTATGCTCTAAAACATCAAAGCATCTTTTCAAGCCCCACATCCATCAAGTATCACTACCCCTATTTGATTCTCAATTTGGAAAGAAGAAAATATTTCATTAAATATTTTAAAATTTTCATCAAATATTTTTTGTTACTGTGAAATATCATATTTCCATTTTGTTAATCACCAACACATGTCTGGCCATTGGGATTAGGTAATATAATTTTGTTTAATTTTCTAAGGATATTTTTATCAGGGTGTTGGCTGTTTAGTTCCTCTCAGTATCATGTAAATATGCTTCAGGCAAGAAAGCTGTCACAGTTCCATGTTTTTGTGATTCTTAGTGCCAAATTTCTGGTGCTATATTTCAAAATCCATTCCAACTATGTCTCTACTGCAAAAACAATTTCCATCTTCTTCACTGCATTTTACTTTTGTGAGTGACGACAACAACAAGACACCAAGCTTCTTGTGAGTGAACACGTTTAAGATCATGTTTAATGCTTCACACAAAAACAGAACTGATTTACTTTGAATTTATTGTATTTTCTTTTTATACTGCTTTGCTGTAGTTGAGTGTGGCAGTACAAAATAGATTTGGAATACATACAGTAGAAACTACAAATGGGAAGTTTCTGTATACTACTGTGTATAATTATTGAATTTCAACACATTATGGCAACATTCAGATAGTAAAGTCAGAATTTGGCATGGACAACATAATAGTATTAATCTATCCAGTCTTGTCAATCATTTAGGCTGCTGGTGGTGGTATTCTGGTGTGGGGGATATGTTCTTGGCATGTTCATTTGTTCATGAATTCTGGAACAATGCCCAGTTGGTACTGATCGTTGTTTCAGTGTCACATGTTTTTTCTGTTGGCTTCTTCCAGCAGGATGAGTGATTTCCTGAACACAACAGTCAGTTCCCACAACTCAAATGGCAATCTCAATTCAGTAGACTACTTTTGGGATGGGGCAAAACCGGTCATGCAGCCAACTAACCTGTTGGATCCATATGACGGTGTCACTCTGGACCATAATCTCTGAGGAATACTTTCACCACCTTGTTGAATCACCTGATATAAGCAGGGTGTACCTAATAAAGTGCCTGATAAAGTTAATGCAGCTTCACAATCAGAAGTAAAATACTAAAATATTCACAAATAAAATGAGACAGAGATACATAATGAGAAGAAAATGTAGCTTGGTAGTGAAACTATACAAGACATGAACTATGTATAATTGTTTCTTAGCGTTACGGGAAGCAGCTGGTAACTGCTGCGAGATGTTTTGAATCATGCTGGTATAAAGAAGACAAATTTCCCCTGAAAGAGAGTAGTAGATTTGGGCTCTTGATGCTACCAGGGCTTCACTGACATTAAAAATCACATATTTATCTTTCAAAAATACTGAGATATTACTAAATAATTTTAACACAGCATGTAAACTATGGAATCTGACAAAATACCGATATAGTTAACCATTCAGACATAGATTTTACAGTAAATCTTATAATATGGTATGTTTGGAGAGAGGAAGAGAGTTAGGGCAAAGAGATAAAAATACCAAAGATCATTATGTATTTTAATTATGATGACTTCTTCTCAGTGCTGGGGTAAAATGTGTTTAAGGCTTGTGAATAAAATATCACTTTGTGCTTCAAAGCGGTGAAAAAGTCTGTCATCTTTTCTTTGTTCATTTCAATTCACAGCAACGTGATATACAGTATCATTACAAGTTTCCATGTCTGGGCAATTAAATTGATTACCATATCACAGTATGGCCTTTTCCTAGACTTCTGAGGTGAAGTAAGAGTGTCCTCTTGCAGGTTTATCCTTGGAAATTGGATACCTTCCATGTTGAGTAATATTCCATTATTTTATATTCTGTGGAAGAAGGGAAGTGAAGGTCATTGCATTGAAATGGTAAGCACATATGACAAGACTGCAACATTAATTTTTAGTGATGTTCCATCATCTGGCTCTCACAGGTAAACAAACAAATTTAAACACAAACAAAAAACATACTTTCATGGTTTGGGGATTTGACTACGAGGGTGATTCATGTGAGAAGGGTTGAACAGAAGCTACTGGCCTATAAAGGAATAGAGAATCTCCCACGCTCTTCCAGCAATTTCTTATATTCCATATTTAATTCTATTCATGCATCATTTTCTTATACTCTGTGTCTCTAAGACAATAGCAGTCTCTTACAAAAACTGTTTTCCTCATCATGAAATTAATAAATGATCACAAGACAAAAAATGAGAGATATACATGAACTGCTTTGGTACCGTAGTACCGTTGCGTGACCCTCTAGAAGTTCTTTTAGTACCCTGAGGCCTCCGCACGTGTTTTGATTGCACCATCAGACATATGTTGCAAGGATATTGCCAGGTCTATAACTGTCTGATTTTTTAGTGTTGCACTTGTATTCATAATTCATGGCATAACACATTGAATTGCTAATTTGTATAGTAATTCAGTGCTTTACTACACAAATTAGAAGAATTTTAAAACACCCTCTCGACTGAATAAGAATAATAGTCTGCTCGGTGTATTAGTCTGATACACTGAACTCTTTGCCAGCAGCTTTGTTGTTTCTGTAGTACAGATGCTCAGCAATTGACTATCCAGGATGAACAAATAGCAGGCTGTCACTCAGTCTGGCAGCCGTCCGACCACCTCAGTCACAGACAGCCAGTGATGCTATTGAGATGGTGGGATGCCAAAAACAGTAGATGGCTGTCACAGATCTTTTGACTACATCTCTATATTATAGTGACAGATCTAGAGTATCTATTTACATATAATTTAACTCAGTTAAAAATATAGTTTTCTAAATAATTCAGCTTGATTCTGTCTAGGCCATATTAAGTTTACTTTAGAGTTTGATTTTACCTTGTTAACTGACTCACGAGACAGCCAGTTGCACCCAGGTCATTTCTGTTTTCTCTTCTCTTGGGGGAAATTCAGAGAGATGATCTATGCATATTCCCCTTAAACCCACTTCTGCCATATGTAGGGAACTGTGTGTTTGTGTTTGTGTGTTCCTAAATCCCATTGAGAGAAGAGGAAGTAGCAGGGTAGAGTAGCTAGGGCCCCTGACCAAGCCTGTGGGTGGGTGGCATGGATTCATAAATCAGGGAGCAGTGTTAATCTCTCTCAGGTATTGGAAAGCCAGCCCTCAGTAAATATGTTGCCCCGGGATACAATGGGGTTTAAAGGATTTCTGTCTCCAAAGAGAAATTAGGCAGGAGCTTCAGAAGTGAGCTAAATGGAAATGCTTGCTGGAGCATACAGAGAGAGCAGGGTGCCGCTGTCAGCTAGTAAACATAGTCTCAGAGTAGCCTCAGTCATTATCATGGCAGCCGGTGCCAACAGCTAGGGTGAGCAGACGGGAGGGCTGATGAAGAGCATCTTCTATGCAGATGATTAGTCACAATAGGGAGGAGGACAATCTGAGGTCTATTGGATTATACTGCTGGGAATGACAATTGTCTTTGTTATAAGTAAAGTGGCTAATTACAACAAATTACAGTTATTTTTTGACAAATTTTGTGTTATCGAATTTTTCCAAAAATATATATTTTTCGTAATTTGTCTGATCCCTTGCGTAGCAGCATTTTCATATTTCAATTATTTTAACATTTCAGCAGTAGCACCCAAGGGTGAAGTGAAAAACACCTTGTTATGAAGCTCTTCGAAGGTGGAATATATTTGGCATCAGCTAGACAGTTCTTTAATTTGTTGAGATAGGCACAAAAAAAATTGGCAGATATAAGCAATTAAAGACAAAGTTTGCACCAGTAAAAAGTGTTCCTAGAAAGTGTCTGTGAAGGTTCTCAGTCATCCAGGTCATCGTAGTCAAAGGAGCTTGCAAAGAAAAGCGTCTGGACTTCTTTAAGTTGCTTGAAGACGTTTCACCTCTCATCCGAGAAGCTTCTTCAGTTCTAAGGTCAAATGGTGGAGAGTCCCAGATATAAACCTAGTGGGAGTACCCCCCACAGAGGGACAAAAGGACCCCCTGATGATCCTCTAATCGCCTGAGCCAAGGTGTGAAACTGGGTGTGGGTCCCAATCAGCCAGAGTTTCGGGTGTGTTCATTGTGAAACCTGGCCCCACCTTATCATGCGAATTCCTGAGGTCAGATGGCCCAGGATGTGAGTGGGCGTTAAGGCGTCTGGGAAGGGATCTCAAAACTGGATTATAGATGGCAGAGAGTTGGTGTCGTAAACCCCCGCCTCTGTTCAAAGATGGTCGCTCACAGTGGACATAGATGGCTTCTTTCACTCTTTAAACCCCACGCTACATTGATTATTGCGTTTCTACCTATAAAACCCAGAGAGCAGTCAAATGGTGGAAGTGGAAGCTAAACTGGCTAGTCATTCATATGTATATTAGGCTGTTAAGTAGGAATTCTGGAGGGAGGGGGTGGGGGAGTGGAGTGTTACAGTTTGCCATCTTAGGGAGAAATCAACACACATGGGTGTAGGTCCTTTGTTGCTGACATTTATTGATAAAAACAGTACAGTACAAAAAACCAACCATTTGTACACATATGTACAAATAATAATAAAAAGTGAGTAAGTGAGTACATTTCTACATTTTCAGCAATCACTCACAGTCCTGGCACTGCCATGGTATCTGTCGTCTGCATTTACCACATGTATATCTGTAGCAGTGAACACATTGCAAAGTGGCCTGATTTCTCTTGCATTTGTGTTTGACCTGACACGTGGCTCGTTGTTTTGATGTAAAGGGTGGCAGGGCTTGGCTTCCTTTTGGTAGTGGAGCATTGATCAGTCGTCCATTGTGGCATCAATGTGATCACACCTTGTTTTGTATGTAAAGGGTGGCAGGGCTTGGCTTCCTTTTGGTAGTGGAGCATTGATCAGTCGTCCTACTTAACAGCCTAATATACATATGAATGACTAGCCAGTTTAGCTTCCACTTCCACCATTTGACGCAAAATAATGTTGCGTGGGGGTTTAGGTAGGTAGGTAGAAGCCTGGGGATGCCAGTGTTTTAAAAGAGGAGTGAAGAGGGCCTTATCCCTCTGTGGGGGGTTACTCCCACTAGGTTATATCTGGGACTCTCCACCATTTGACCTTAGAACTGAAGAAGCTTCTCGGATGAGAGGTGAAACGTCTTCAAGCAACTTAAAGAAGTCCAGACGCTTTTCTTTGCAAGCTCTTTGACTGTTCCTAGAAAGGACTGCTGGCAAACCACCAAAAGGGTCAAGCTCGTGCATGGGCAGTGAAGGCAGACTGCGTTATTCAATCCCTGAGATGACTTATTGTAGCCCAGAAAGGTGACCTGCTGTCTTGTGTTCATGATCATTTACTTGAAAAGAAACAGACGGATGAACTATAGGAAGGCAAGTCGGTGGAGGTGGTATGATGCTCTGGTTAATGTTCAGGCAGGAAGCCTTGAGTTATACCATTCGTGGATTTTATAATGAAAAATCTAACCAGCCTAAACACTCTTGATGACCACATTTAATTCTTGGCATGCTTCAAATTTTGTTCAAAAATGGTCTCAATAATATGTCAAAGAGTTCAATTTGTTGTACCCAGAAGTGTACCATTCCTGAGGACAATTGCCTATGTTCCTTGCAAAGTCTCGATTGTCCCCACTTTCTGATCTCCCACTGGCTGTCCTCACATTATGCTTAAAACTCCCACTCTTGAAAAGCCCTTTTGCAGAATAAGACTTAAAAACTAAGTCAATTAATTAAGGTATTTTCAGTTAAATAGCTGTGGGAAGCACTGGCATTCCATGCTTGGCCAAGACTAGCAAACACACTACATGCATAATGTGCCTGACTGCAATTGAACCAGATGGCACAGTAGCGTGTGTATCCTTAGCCTCCAAATACCCCTGATCTCAATCTAATTGAGCATGTACAATATGGGATCCAATGGAATAGCCAGACTGACTAAAAGGATCTGCTTTTAACTTCTAGATGCCTGACAAAACAGTATGTCTTTAGAGGTCTTGAGGTCAAGGCAGACGATTTTAATATCGTAGCTGATCAGTGTAGAAGTATATTTACTCTTGGCAACTATATTTATGTGTATGTATTAGTCAAGTCATAGTGCTTGGTCAGCCATTTGTTTGTGTAGAAAATAGATAATATAGAAAAAGTGAATGTTTTCAAGAAGCTTGAGAGTTTTTTGACTTACCCTGATATCATACTCACAGTTAAGCAAAATCAGAATATAACTATTTTATCACATTTCTGTAGCCACTGATCTCTTTTTAGGATTCCTGAGACATGAGCTTATCACAATATATCAAAATGCTTTGGGCAAAAGTTGGCATGCCAGATTGCCACAAGAATACCTAGTGACATAAAAAAAAAGAATTTAGTAATATTCACAATATTCACAGAAAGGCAGAGTTTTAAATGTCTGTGAGCGGCTGGAAAAACACAAACTCGCACACATATTAAAAACTTATACATTTTTAATATGATCATAATTGTTCTTGCATTTGTAAATTCTTAATAATCAGGATTGTTGACGTATCTCTTCGTGAAGTGTTTGAATGCTCGATATTACTTCTTCCTTTTTAGTGCCATTAGAATCAAATGTTGCAGTAAAATAAATGAATTCATTTACCCCTAAAAGGAAATTTTGAATCACAAACTTGTGAAAGTATTTCTCTGTAGGAAATGTACTGTAATATGCTGTTACACTGCAGTGATGAAGCAAAATTTTAAAAGGTGTATAATGGCCAAGACAAGTATATAGAAGTTGACAGACGTGACCGTTTGATGAAAATGTTGAAAGGTTTGAATCTGAGAAAACATTTTAGAAATTTGACTGTATGCACAGATGTGCATCTGCCTATTTATTGAATATGATGGTCTTATGAACATATAGGAAGCATGGCTTTTACTCAATGTAATTCATTTTTTGCTGTGTTGTATTGACCAGGCAGCATTATAATTTTATTAATATTTAAGTAAACCCTGAGCTAGGAGCAAAGTTAATGTTACATGTTAATGTTAGTAGCATGGACACTGGGTGTTCATATAAGAAGACCTTATGTGATGTTCTATATAAGCAGATTGTAAAAATGTGCTAAAAACACATTTTTCAGACAGTTACAAAAATAAATATCAAACTTGAATTATCAGTTGAGAGTTCCTGGAAAATTAAGAGCACCCAAAAGTTTAAGACGAAAAAATTGATATTGCAGACAGATGTGGACTGTCACAGCTAATGTTTTCACACTTGCAGATGCCGATGTATAATTTGTGCTTGTTTACATACATAATCAGTCGACATATAAAGTTCATTGAAGAACTTAGGTACAGCCTTTCATTCAGTAGCTTGTAGAATTACCTTTAAACCAATAGGGTATTATCAGTCTCTCGCTGATGTCTCTCATCTCTCACATCAGATTTTGGCCCATTCTTTTTTAAAATGCTGCTTCAGTTCATTGAGGTTTGTCGTCATTCCTTTATGCACAGTTCAGCACAGGTCCTCCCACAGCGTTTTATTCAGGTTGAGGTCTGGACTGAGCCATTGAAACTTCTTGATTGTTTTCATTTTTCTGTTGCATGACTAATTTTTGAACAAACTTTACTTGTCAGACAGATAAAGTCACATCTGACTTTAGAATACTTTTGTATACAGAGGAGTCCATGGTCAACTCAATGACTGCACGATACCCAAGTCCCGTGGATTCAAAACAAGAACAAATTACCACCCCTCAACTAGCGTATTCGACAGTTGGTATGAGGTGAGCTTATTTGCTGTGGTTGGTTTTTGCCAGACATGACTGTACATTTCCTCTTGTGTGCTCAAAAGACAGTGGCACTCATTTCATGCATATAGAAACATCCAACAATTTTGATCTTACAAAATTCCATATGTTAGTAAATAAGAGCAGTCAATCAAGCATCTGCATACTATTGCTGTGCTGCCAGATAGTATACAGATAGTATGCATGCTTACCTGAATGTGAGGTGGAGAAAGCACCAACAATGTAAGAGAGAAGCCGGCACCACTGAGGCAGAAAAGTAGGAGAAAGACTGACTTGAGAACATAAGATAATTATGTCTGAGGTCCAGAGAGAAAGCCAGAAAAGGGGCAACTTTCCGAAGTATTTCTACAGGAGCGGCAACCATTAAAAAATAACTAAAATGTGATGTTTGGGCTGAAATAATGGGGACGCTGAATAATGTTTCCCCTGAGAAACTTACTGTGGTTCAAGTGACTTAAAGTTAAGTTATGAGAAAAGACTAACAGACTGCTGGAAAATAAGAAAGCAGGTGGAGGACAAAAACGGAAGGAGCACAAGATCTGTCGGACCATGATGAGAAAATCACTGCAATGAATAAGTCTGAGATGCAGACTTTTTGCATTTTCTTTGAGTATTGCATGGTTTGACTTTGATGAATTTGCTGGAATGTCCACTCCTGGTAAGCCTTTGGCTTCAGACCATTAAATTGCCCAAAAAATTGCTATAAAAGCAAGTTGCTTCTGCTTTTATAAAGGTATTCGGACATGTTAATGATCAGTCAATCAAATGGATTTGATTACCAGCACCTGGCTGCTACTTACTCTCCTAATTCTATGGAAGCAATATGGGTGTGCTTAGTTTTTCACAGGACTGCGGAGTCTGTGCTAATCTGCAGGACTGAGTCTGCAGTCCTGTGAAAACTCTTTCACATGACCATATGTCGGATTTTTCTATTTGTCTTTCACCAATGTCATTGATGTTTTCTATCACATTTAATAGTCCAGATCCCACAGTACTTTGATATATATAAAAATATATATCAAAAATATATCTCACCTAATATATATTAGGTGAGATATATATTAGAATATAAATCTTAAATATTGTGGGGTTTTTTGCTAGAGTGTAATGGAGTAATGTAAACCTACAGACGCTAAGAGCTAAAGAGACGGAAGGGGAGACAGACCAAAAGTGTGCAATAGAAAGAGCATTTATAGGAATGCAATTTAAATAGGTTATCATAGCATTAATGTTCCACTTTGACTGGTCTCCTTTAACGCGTCACTATGAGAATTCTCCCAAAGAAAAGCGGTATCTTCAGAAAAAAGCTGCACCTTAACCCTGGTGAACTGATCTGGGGGTAGTGAGTGCTGTGATAGGGACTAATCCCCTGCTGTGTGCTTTGAGCGGGACTCAGGGTAATACACCAGAGGACACCAAGGAGAAGTGAGGAACAAGTGCTAAGAAAGAGACTTCTGACAAACTGAAAAATGTGTTGAAGTGGTGCTGTCACCGTGATGAATCCTTTCAGACATCTTTTCAAAATGGGATGGAATCTTAAACCGTATGCATTGCATGATTCTACAGGAAGACTGTGTTTCTGTGTGTGTGTGTGTGTGTGTGTGTGTGCGTGCGTGCGTGTGTGTGTGTGTGGGTGGGGATACAGTGAATTTCTCAGTGAAGCATATGGCACAAGCATATTTAGCTTTTGGAAAACTCCACTAGGAGTCTTGCTGATGCCTCCTGGTTAATTGCAGAAATTTACCAATTTAGATTTCAGATTGTGACACTGAGAACTCTGGCAGATGTTTGGAAGGTTACATTTAAAAAAAAAAAAATTCCCAGGTGCACATTAGACGGTGCAGTATTAACACGTGAAGCAAACACAGGTTCAATTGACAACTATCTTTTATATACCTACTTGTTTAATTACGTAGTATGATAGTAGAACCTTGAAAGTTGTTTTATTTTTATTCTTATCTAATGACTGAATGGCCCACATGATCCTTCATTCGCATCCAAAATGTTATTTTATGATCCTTTTTTTGTAAAGTAATTTGCTTGTGGTTTCATTAAGATATTAATTTCTTATAATGATAATCTGTTTTCTTGTGCTATGAGTACAAAACTTCCACACATCTACTACTTCACCAAATATGAAACACATTATGAAGCATAATTGAACAATACAGTTATAATATATGATCCAATAAGCATTTGATGCTTGTAAATGTCAGTTTAAAATAGGTTAGTGTTACTGGGCTAGAACCACTTTGACATTTTCTATGTAAATACAACATGTAAATACAATAAATTGCCAGGCATCGCTTGTGATGAGTCAGATCTAAAATAAGTCCTAAAGTATTGCAAATGCAAGAAAACATAAGAGGTGCTGAATTATTTGTTTGCTCCCCCATGTGTCAAGCACAATATCTCAGGGACTGTTGATCTGATTTTGACACAGCGTGGTAGCATGATGCATCTCACTGCTGCACTCAAGTATTTAAAATGACACTGAATAGCTGAAGGCAGATCAACAATTAAGGGTCAACAAAGGTGACATATTTGTTAGTGACAGGCTGACAGGGGCTTCACGGCAATAGAGGACAACATGTTTACTCTTGGTATTCGGTAGATACTGCTGCATTTTATTCTGTTTTCAGACAGAATAGTGGTTTAGATATATATTTTTTTGTTTAACAAGAAACGTTCAAGTACTTCTTACTCCTATATTCGTGTGAATGATGATGTTTGTGTCATACAAACTGGTAAAAGCATGAAACTAATGTACTAGTAAGGAGTATTGCTCTAATTTGGAATGTTTACAAATACATTCATAGTTTTTAGCACTTTTTAGGACAATATTTTCATGATTTTAAAGTAAAGGTAAGGCTTGCCTGTGGATGCCGTATGAGGAATGGGATTAACATTTTTTTCTTCAGTTTGTGTTGGGTTCTTTTTCATTGATATTTAACGAAATAATGAATTAATAGTTGAGGAAATAGCTGATGAAGTTGTGTCTGTGTGTGACAGAGAAGGAGAAAGAAAGATGAGTACTTAACACAGACTCAGATAGGCACAACTAATAAGAGGTGAGAAAAAAATAGAGGGATGACAGGTAAAGTCAAGGTGAGCTGACAGAGTGAGAAGTAATCACTGTAGGAGTAGAATGCATACTGATACTGCAAGCGATAAGTGGGAAAAGGTCATAGACAAAATAAAGCAGATTTGAGAAGAGAAATTCTTGCAAACACTCAGAGCTTCTCTGCGTCGACAATAGCACAGCGAAAGAATAAAGGTAGAGTTTCCCACAGGCTGACACTGCGATGGTGGTTGATAGTATAAGGGAATGTATAGTAATTCTGATATATCACAGCCTGGAATGGATCATTGATTCAGTTATTTACCTACACTACTGACAAATCCTGTGGTCAATAGCGAGCTCTGCCACATAGTAATGTCACAGCTAAACACGGAGGTTTTCTGTGGTTGGCTTCACTTTGTGTATGTGATGACAATATGATGACTTGTACTGTGCAAAATTTCTGTCCATGGTCCTTGATTGCAGAATATATCATATAAAAATGAAAACGAGGCCACTTTATCATAAAGTACATTTAGAGTTTAAATGTGGACGTTATATTCATGGGGGGGAAAAAAAAACAAACAAACCACATTTTACATTTTTTTTAAAACTGTAAAAGAAAACTCAGATCAGCTGTATTTTAAGATGCTTAATGCACATTCATGTTTTTGAAGTGTACAGAGAACTGGTAGTGGTGTTTTGTCATTGGTAAATAAAAACAACCTTTAGGATAAAGATTTTCTCTTTGCGGTTCAACCTTTCATCATAGTGATTTTGCACATTAGAGGTGTGCTGACCATTTAAATGTAATTCATTGTAATTTAATTCTAGGAGACCGAAAATTGATTGACGGTATTCTGACTCAGCTAATGTCATTGCCTTTATGTGTATACTCCAAGCTGAAGGGGAGGTGCAACACCCTCCCTATACGTTCTCTTCTGTTCACTCCACACATCAACTGCTTCCTTTCATTTATCCCTGCTGCTTCCATCCATCCTCACTTCCTTACCTACCTCAGCTCATCATTACTCAGACCACATTTCCATCATCAGCATTAATAGTTGATTTTGTATAAGAAGCTAGAGTGTAGCTTTGCATTGTTTTCACTTCCCCTCTCTCAGTTCACACTGTTGCGCTAAAGGCAAAGGGTCAAAACAAAGGTGAGGAATATTCTGAAGTACAAGACCCAACTTGACTGAAGAAAGAAGAAATGGAAAATAAACAAATGCAATGTCATATCTGCATGCATTACCCTTATGAAACAAAACAAGAGGCAAGGCTGCGATATAGGCACACATACAGAACAAGGCAATCAGTTACTGACTAAAAATAAAGTCAGGAGCCAGTAAGTAATTGTAGGTTAGGGTCCTCTGAAAAAAAAAAGCCACATTTTTGATTTTCTCATCTGTTCCAGTTTGCATCCATGGCTTTACACTTAAGCTGACAGTGAATACATACAGTAGAAATGCATAGGTACAGGGAGATGCAGCGTCTGTCAGTTCCAGCACAATGCTTTTTCAATAATGTGCTTTGAATTAATTATTTAAATTAGTTTGTAGGATTTAGAGGTTTTATTAGAAATATATATAAGCTAAATAAAAGGTAGTATATGTGTGTTTGTTAGAGCGGAGTATGTTATGATACTGCCCCTCCCACTGGGTCCTGCCTCAACCTCTAACATCATGAGCTAATCCCTAGAAATGTCACCCAGAGCTTGGCAAGTCATTTGTTGCTTACTGGTGTGGAATTTGCCACTAGGTGAGAGTGATTCCATTTAATCTATCCTCCATTACAAGCTGCAATTTTGCATGGTAGACAGCATTACTCAGATAAAGTGTTTAGTGGAGTTTACACTATGATTTACAGAGGGCAATCCTTAAGGGACTACACTCAAACTTTTTAACTTTAAAATGGTCAGCATCTCACTTGGAAATTCTTTTTAAAAAACTAATGAGTTTTGGATACATTTTCACATTTTCAAATGATCTGTAATTTGCATTTTGGTCACCTCTAAGCTGGAAGATTTTGTTTTCAGCTAAGTAGGTTTTGCATTCTGCTATACACACTTCTCTTACGTTTAATGTGCTCCATGTCTAAGTTACAGCAAATATGGACAAACTTTACTGTATACACTAAAGTACCTATGTTTTGTTAAAGCAGCTACCCTGTGTTATCCTTTACTTCTACTCAACTTTTACACCTTTAGCTTCTCCTCCCTAGAATCCCTGTCTGTATTATTTCTGTGTCATAGATTTATCAGTCAGTCAGTACTACACAGTAGTTTTGCTGGAGTTGAAGTGCTGACCAGGCGATTTAAACCACAAGTGTTCCTTGCCAACTTGTAGCCATAACATTTATTGTATAAGACATTCCCTTAAAAAAAAAAAGAGGTTTACAGCATGTGTGCCAAACTGTGATGGTTCAGTGTAAGGCAGTATAGACAGTTGGCAGAAAAAACTCACACCCATCTCTCTTCCCTCTACCTGGCATTTCAGCACTCTCCTTATGAGAGATGAGAGAGTTCATTGTTTGTCTACGGCTTTGTAATTCACACATGAAAGAACTCAGCTGAGCATGTATGTCACTACAGCTGTCCAGTGCTGTCTCAATCACTGAAGAAATTCCTATAATGTATGTCTTGATGTCTTAGCCTTTCCACTGACAAAACTACATCATAGACTACACCATGTTGGACTGAAAACTCGGTCCCTTAAATTGAACCTGAAAACCTGACCTACATCAATCATGCAGATCGCTTTTTTTAATTATTAGGGTTTTTTTTATTACTGTGGTGTAGGCTGAGTAATTGAGCTTCTGTGTGTGTGTGTGTTCAGTTCAAGCTTAACCTGCCAGCTGATGTTATCTTGGCTCTTTTGTGACTACACGCGAGAATTCGCTTGAATAAGTAACATGGCAGGGATTTCACTCAAGGGAGGAATCGCCAGCAGCGTTTGGAGAGTTATTTGCATTGTGTGTTATAAACTTATGAAATGTTTTAATTTAATTGATAAATACTGGCGTGTTGCAGTGAAATTACATTGCTACCTGCATTTTATGCGACCTTAACGATTATGTCTAGAAGCCGTGTTTCTCATCAGTGCTTATCGAGCTGTGGCCTTTATACAGCTATTCATTTTTTGTTCTTTCCTAATCACACACCTTAAAACCTGTACTATGATAACTACACAGTGTGCAGATGGTCTGCAGGTTAATCCCAGGTCTTCACATCACCGGATTCCTGTGTTTAAAATACACCAAATGTATTAAATTCAGTACTACATACTAGATAACACGTAGCACTTATACTAACTCGGAGACCTTTGTAATCAATAACACTGTGGGAGTGACAGCTGTTTAGATGACTAGCATGGGCTGCCGTCGATGTAGAAGGAAATGAGAAATGTCAAGACTCAGCCCACCTCTTTCAGCACGAGCTGTCACACATCCCACTTGCTCACTCCCTCAGTTTTACTACGCAAAAGTCAGACAGTGTAGGAGTTAAGAGATTTAAGGGGCCCTCAAAGCTGCCACACAGGCACACTGTTGATGCTCTGTATCCAAACACTCAGCGTCTTTAAAAGAATGCAGAAGGACTCCATACGATGACTCCATAATTTTCTTTGCATTGATCACGTGCCACGAGATGAGAGGTTTGAGACTTTGACGAGTAAGTATCATTAGTGAGTTACACATTATAAAGCATGTCAAAGAATACGTATTGACTCCTCAAAGTCAACCACCCATTTTTAAAATGTTTTAATTGATTTATTTTAAGCATGTTGCCCTTACAGCAGCTTACATTGAGTTCCAACTGTAAGTCAGAATATGTTAACTTTAGAAGTTAATGTTTGAAGTTCTAATCCATATTCTCAACCACATTAAAAATCTGACCGGAGTTTCCTTTAATATGGCAGCAGCCAATAGGCAGAGAAGTTTTCACACACTACTTGGGTCCCTGGTGTGTTAATTAATATTTATATTTGTCCACTGCCTCAAACTCTGCCTTCAGGCATTTATTAAATTATCATGAGTTTGGGCAGAGGCATTACTGTGTGTGTTAGTGAGAGCACAGCAGTGCGGTGTAAGTACGTGCACCATCTGTGACAGGACCGCTCCCTGATCCACCAATCAAAAGATTCCACACAAATTAAAAACAGGACCATTATTAACACCACGTACAAACAATATCAACAGCAGCAGTAAATTGGGGGTGTGGCATTAAATTCTTGTTTGTTTACCCATTTATTTACATAAGTCAGTGATGCAGAGAGTTGCCTTTGGCAGCTTGAACCTAAACACCCATAGCTTTACAATCTCCACAATTAGAGCCAGTCCTGTGAGGTATCTGACAGCGTGACCAGGAGGTGCACACTACCTAGTGCTGAACACAGTGCTACTAAATGCAAGCAGCCATGATAATTAGTGTTTCTAGCCAGGAGCTCCTCACTGGCGTCTCACCCCCGCACTGACCCAGGGAGATTGGAAAGAGGCCCAGTGGCTCCCAAGAGACTGAGCCTGTCAGGTCCGTCACTTCTCCCACGACATAAGAGTGAGCGGAGGTGTTTTAAATGCCAAACAGGACACACTTGCCAGGCCTATCGGCTCTGCCTGAATACAAGGCCTGTCTGTCTAGCTAGTGTCCCTACTCTGTAGACCCTGAAGCAGAGCCGAGTCTCACTGTCTGGGGACAGTTAACCTGCTGTGAGGAAGGGAACAAATCCAAAAAAACAAAAAACAGATGAAATGACAGTGTTGCTGGTTGGTATGCTGCTGAGTCTTCACACGCTCAAATGGAGTGCTGAATCACCCCAAAATATGTTTGTCTGCGGTTATTTTTCTTTCTTTTTTGGACATGTATGTCTGTCTATTTTTAAGTATTATTAAAGGATTTTGAGTGCAAAGCTTTTGTCAGATCGTTTTGCTGGATATTTGTCTTTGCTTTGTATGTGAAGTAATCGAAAACGAAAAAATACCAGTGAACAGGAATGAAGCCTGATCACCATGGTGGTTATACTGAGCCACGTATGGACATACGATCATGTTTCTTTGCACTTTTTTCTCACTCTGGCACAAAGCCTAATAATAATGAAATGCAAATTCCACTGATGAGAGGGTTTGTGCTTCAGGTTAGGTGAAATAACGGCGCAGGCATGCATGCTAAAGAAATATTTTAACCAATATATCAATACTGGTATACTCACCTATTTGTCCAAACAAACATCTTTTCATGTCAATTCATTGTTTTGTTGTTTCCACTTTAAGAGCAGTGAAGAGTTGTTTCCATTTTTAAGGGTTTTTTTTTTTAATTAAAAATCAAAATAAAAGACAGAACAAGAAGGGCTTTGAACATGATAGAAATAGAAACAAATATGTGACAGACACTGTATGTGAAATTTATGGGATGAAAACACAATCTCCTTAAGAAGATCTCCTTAAAACCTCAAGTATAATTTATTTTTCCCGCCTGAGATGTCAGATTATTATAGACTTACTGTGGCTATATAATGCTTTTAAGATATCACACATCAAAATGTATTTATTCCCTCGAGCCTACATTACCCAGTGAAGAACAAATGTGTACATTTCCGCTATAAACACACACACAGTTGTAAATTAGTGTCCACAATGCATTCTGTCCAATGCATCTTCCATTTATTGTAACGCGTAAAGCCCGTCTGTGTTGAAACGTTCTACACAGAACTTACTACTCCAAGACCAGTTCATGATGTGAAAAATTATATTAATTTACAAATCTAGTAACAATGTAGCAAGGACACCAAAATGACTACATCTTGATTTGTCATAATTCAAACAACAAAATCACTTTGAAACTCTGTTGGATTTATATGTCTGTCTAGATTTGTCTATGAACACAAACAGTGATGGTGCCTGTGACAATTAATGACAGTCCACCTTTGCGCAGCCTGCTACTTGGGTCATGTAGGCCATGGTGGGCTTCTGCCTCTATGGATTTGCAGCTTAGGGCAGGTTTTCTGCTGCCATGATCAGGGCCTCTGTGCTCTCCTTATGCTAGCCTTTTATAGCTACTGGTAGAATTTCTTGATGTCAACCACTTCTCAATCTGTCAGTGGGGCATCACATGGAGGGGGAACCGTCTTCCGTGATTCTTCCTGCTCCTGTTTCTTATCAGACCATCTGTCTTCAGCTGCCTGAGGCACTCTTGTAGCAGACCACCTTGCTGATTACTTCACGGATGCTCCTCGTTTCATCCTGGATCGTGACTCTGACACATTCCTGCCTCATAGTGGTGGACCTTTGGTTGAAACCTCTGTGCATTGTGAGTTTTCCTGTCTTGACATCAGCAGCTTCTTTCTCCTCGTCTTGCTAGCTGGGTATCTGATGACCAGAAGGGCATAAAGTCATGTGAAAAGGAAACGCTTCATAGAATTCTATGTCATCCTATGAAAAAAATAATTACACCCATACTGGGAATTAATCAAACTCAGTGGCAGCTAAGAAATTGCATGATTAGCTGATCAAGTATGAGGACATACTCTATAAAGGCAGATGTTTTGACAGCTTTGACAGTCTAGACCATTCAGATGTATGATAACAAAATGCCCCCCTCCCAAACAAAAAGAAAAAAAGACTTCACTCTGTTCACAAGACCCATTGCCACTGGAGGCTCTCACTGCATGTATCCTTCATCTTATTGTTTCTATGATAACTGTGGCAGTGGCAGATACATGCTCTTTGGATTGGTTTCTATGATGTTGCAGGTCCCCTATTTTTGCATTTAGCTTCTGTCATGTGATCAGCTGTCAAATCAATATTATGTTCTCAGTCCATGCATGTCTTATTTGCTGTAGTCCAGTTTTATCAGTATGTTCTGGTTCCTCAACAACTAATGTGGCTCTTGTTAACATCTGAGCAAATATGGCTTCTCTTGCTCAGATTAAAACTCCATTTTCCAGAGGCAGTAATGGCAACACCACAACATCCAGCAATATATGTAAACCCCAAGATACTTACAGATACTTTGGACACAAATATATTGAGATCATAAAAGTCCCAGTTATCATAAAAGTCTCACTTTACAACATAATCTTGCTCAAAAAAATAAGGAAATGTAGAGAGTGTGCAAGAGTAAAGCTCACAAACAACAACCACACACTCACTGTTTGCTCAGTGCAAGTTCCTATGTCACTCACTCACTGGCATACACCCACACACCCCTACAAAGCAAAGGGCTTATTTGGATAGTCCTTAATCACTGCTGAGGGCTACACAAACATCCTGAGCTCAAAGGGCTTCACAGTGCTTCCATTAGAACAACAATTAATGCAAAACAATATTAAAAATTAAATATTAATCACATAATTGAAAATAAAACACAATGTGTATTTGGAGAATTCACTGAAGGCACAGGGTATCAAGGCCAACCTGGTCATTATCATCCTCATCAAAAAATGCTCGCACAAGCGTGTCAGCATCAACCATTATTATTATTAATACATGGTAAATAAATGGTAATGCAGCCCCTAAAAATTGCATCGCTGGTACATATTGCCCAGTTCTTTTATTTCTTGCACAATGGCGCTAGATCATACACTGCAGGCAAATGAATATGTCTGTTACGGCTAGAACAACAAATTGAGTAGAAACATTTTTAATCAATTGTTGGTAACTGTTTTTCATAGATAAATAAATCTTAATCCATTTCCAATCTCTTGTTTGTTTGCTCTGGGGCTCCTACAGCTGTCAAAAATCCTCATTTGAACTCCCCTAAAAACACTGGAGCATCTACTAACGCACAGGATTGAGAGCGAGTGAACCACAGAGCACACAGCATCCAGCAGTTTCAGTTAATGATACGTCTGCAAGCAATGCAAGAAAGAAAAATATGATAGTTTGTCTCTATTTCATGCCTCTAAAATGCTCCTATTGGTTGACAACTGCATTTGAACTTTGTTTTTATTTTGTTCACGCCTATGGTGAGCAAAGTCTGTCTAAGTTTTGCCACAACAAATCCACACTGACAATGCTAATCTTCCCCTATTTTTCAATATAATATAGTGGCACTATGTAAAAACAAATAAAATTCATAAATGAAAGGAAAGCAATGATGAAAGCTATACTTTTTGCAGTCATTTACTAATTAGCTGTCACCCTTTTCAATAGCTATTTGTTTGCGTGGGCCACATAAAGGAAGAGATGTGAGCAGGGAAAGAAAATATATGTAAATAAAGTAAGAGTCTGAACGAAGACTTGAAGTATTTTGTGTTTCCATATGTTCATTTTAGTTAGAATTATTATAGAATTGTTGATCTGATTAATATTAGGAACGCTTCAGCTATTTTGTAATTCAGCCTCTTGGGACAACAAATTTTCCCAAGAAAATTGGGAATTTTCCACATTATTAGATACATAAACTATTTCATATCACATCACATCAGCCAATATTACAGGGATTCCATTTGAGCCTGCCTATCAGGAATAGTGGGTAACAAATATCCAGGCCAAGATTTCCAGTTTTACCTGTCATTCATTGTTTATAGCTGCTGGTTTCAGATTCCATGTAGTGGAATGTAATCCTTCTCTTTTTTACTCCACGGAGAGTGAACTGTGCAATCAGATCCTACTCCAACTTGATTGTTCAACAGAACTCAGTGTACAAGAAATTTTCCAATACCAAAAATGTTGTGTGTATATATAGATATATGTGTGTGTCTGTGTCTGTGTGGTTTTATAACTAAATGCTTAGGCTACTTTAAAGCAAGCCACATTAACATATGAAAATGAAACACATAACAGGAGTCACAAAGCTAAAAGAGTCACAAGCACTAATGACCATTAGGGGTTGTGATGGCGTCAAACATGATGTGGTTACTAATTTACATATTTTAATTTTGAAACTAATTTGAAAGTAATGTAGTGTCACACAATATGCAAATATCATATAATGAATGGAAGCACATGAAGCACTATCCCTTTTGATGCCTATTATTTGCTGCAGTGGATGATATGCTCAACGCATGCTAAATGATACAACAGTGGAGTTTAGGCCCTTCAAAATTAGCTCGGTAAATTGGAATAAAAAACTCTCTATCCTTCCCTGGTTCTGCTAGCATCAGATGCTGATCTTTATTATAAAAAGCACACTAAATGTATCAGAATTACTGCTGCTCCGTTTACATATCCATGCACATACATGAATGTTCATCACAAATCTAAGTATCTTCTAAATTTGAATTCAACTGTTGAAGCAATTATTTGCTTAAAATAAATAAATAAAAACATAAACAAATTCTCATTCTTCACTTTAGCAAAATGGCTGCTTGGGGAAAAAAAAATAAAGTTGAAGTGTACAAAAAGGCATGATGTAACATAGCAGCAGATGGGTTTACAGAAGAGACAAAGAGTAAACCTACCCTATCAGGGGGGCCATATGTGCTTTGGATAGCATCCCAACTCTTGGTGCGTAAAAGTGGCAGATGTTTGCTTTAAGATTGCACTTGCACACTTTAAAACAACAGCACCAGAAACGACAAAATGGAAGAAGTAATTCTGTTCGCATGGTGCAAAACAGCCAACATATTGTATCATAGAACCTTTTATTCCTGACAAATTTCATTATATAAAATAGGGGAACATATCGCTGCATGATTAGAACAAAGCTGATGTCATCCTCACATTTTATCTACAAATCAGTTAGAGGATGAGGCTATAAATTATATGAGAAGGTTTTAAGAAACACATAGAGTTAGTACTTGAGATGTATCCTTTATTACCTTTAATTCATTAATGTGACTGCTCTTTTTACTGGACTAAGATCACATTGGTCTAATTGAGGTCGTTTCAACATTAAAGCCCAAGTTATCACATAAAGACGTTTTGCAGATACAGGCTAAGGGGAAAAACACAGGAAAGGCTTGAAATTGAGTAAATGACAAGCACTCACTGATGTTGACAACTGCCAGTTACTGCCTGGGGTGTCACATGATCAGTTATGATGGACTCTGATATGAGTCACTTGGAGTTAAGGCTCTTAAAATGGGACACTGTGACCTTTCTCTTGGGTACAAGAGCGGTCTGGAAGAGAACAGCTGATGCAGCTGTTAGTGCTGCAGCACTTTTGCTATTTACAAAGCATCTTCAATGTTCATAACCTTTTCTGCCAGAAGCTCTGTTATTCACAGTCTTCATGATCAGGGTTGATGGGCTTAGCGTGCTTAAATCTACATCCAAATGACCTCTGCTATCAGCCTTTCCAATTGTTCTCACTTTTTTTTTTTATGTGGAATTAATGTTTTTGTCTTGAATATAAAGGCGTCACATATAAATGCATCATTCTGGATTGATAGATAGTGTCAAATTAATGCAACATATTACTGTCTTAGCACTTACTGTGTTAAAATGTAAAGTACCCCAAGATGACTATTGTGAATTGGCTGGTAAAAATAAAAAAAAAACATTACACACCACACACACCCACGACACATGTGTGTGAATCCCTTCCACTTCACTGAGTACGGTGTGTTACTAAACACATGTGACTGGTTCTGTGCACCCAGGCTTGTATTGTGTGAGTGTGTGTTCCTGCATGTGAGAACGAGAGTGAGAAAAGGGAGAGAGCTGCTTTATATCTGATACCTGTGTCACTTCCACTTGCCCTAAAATGGAAATTATATTGATATTTCATACTGTGGATGTAGATATATGTAAGATTACCCTGTGGGGACTTTGACTCTTCTTTGAATTAGGACTTGGAATAATCAAATACTATGAATTTTTATTCTTCTTAATCATGAAAAGGCTATGTGGAAATAGCAGAGCCAGAGTTGATTAAATGCAGCTGAGATTCATTGAATCTGGCTCAGAGCTCAAAGGAGTGTTTTAAATAGGAGTCCATTTAACAAAATGTTATGTTCTTAATGGGAAGGTAATAAGATGGTCTTTATCTTTTATTGAAAAAAGTGGAGTCGTTTTCAAGCATGATGATGTATGCTTTGAAAGAGAAATACTTTGAGCAAAGGCGGTAGAGAGAAGGACCAGAAATATCATGAAAGAGAGTGACTTTTGATCATGTGCTTTGTGCCCGATGTTTGTCAAGTTTAAAGCGGAGGTTATATTGAGCAGGGAGACGTTAAAGGAAGTGAAAAGGACCATACGTTGCATTATCTAAACAAGTATTCTTTTAGGAAGGTTTAGCTAAAAAAGCTAAATAAAGACATTGATTTAAAAAGTTAATTAGTCCATAAATATTACTGCCGTAACCTGATGCATTTTAGTGCCGCTGCATTACAATAAAATGTGCAAACAGCTTAGATGCAGTTTCTTCCCCAGGGCTAATATACTAGAATCACTTTAATTGGGAGGTATTAGGTTAATTATCACACTGAGATAATTTGTGATGCTGCCAAAGTAATAGAGAAGTTAATTAAATGCATCTCGCAATTTGGACATGTCAAAGAATCCAGTGCGGTTTTGTTACCTTGTCAGGTTCAGTATCATTTGAATAGAACAAGAATGTACCGTCTTATTATTTATATTTGTGCTTAAAAAATTATATGACATGTCTCAAGTTGAGTATGAATGTTATACTCATTTGCTGAATGAATTTTTTGAGGTCTACATAATTTAATGTTCAAAAAATTGCTCATTTTTCACACTTTTGGGTTTTGTTTTGTTTTTCACTTTCTAGACTGCTGTTTTGTTGCATTGTGTTTAAAGTCTGTTGTGATTGGTCAGCTGACTCAGTGGAAACAAGGCACTGGTTGTCTCCCTAAAGTGTGTCACTATTGGCCCAGCTCTCTAGTATCTCCCAGAAACAAGGAAAGACTGTAGAAGCTGCTGCTTCACATAATGTGGAATAGTTTCATGCAGTGGTACTGCCAGCATCACACTTTCATGCAGTGCTTTAATGCAGTGCCATTGCCATTTCCTAAATGGTTTGCACTGTGACCATTTATTCCTTGCAGCTGAGGCGTAGGCGAGAGCTACTGTACCGAGACTGGTCTCCACCAATACTGGTGAACCTGCTTTCATTGCTGCAACTGCTGTGGTAGCTTATGCTTTGTGCAGCATACTGTGCTTCCACCTGGAGTGTAATGTGCTATGTACTGCAATTATTTAAATACTGTGATTTTGTCCTCCTCGCATGATTTATAAAGGCGGGTTTTTAAAACAATGTCAGTTTTAAATCCTTCTTCATGTTTTCCTCACTGAATTTAAAAGTTTGACTTTTTTCTTTGTCACTCACATAAAAATAAATCATCATTCACAAAAAGAGAAAAAAGAAATGTGAAGCAACAAAGCTTGTGTCATTTCATGGATAACTTCTAATGCCAGAAGAACTGGATATGGCAGTATAACACATCAGCCTGCTCTTATTAAAGTCTAATTATACTGCTTTTGCATGTGTATATTCCTACTTAAGTAGAAGATGTCCAGCATTGTGGTGTATTGACAGCCCCACTGGCTGAGATGATGTTATGTGCAGGTTAATCTAGCAGGTCTTGTTGTAGTGGCACGAGATGAAGGGGAGGATTTAGACGTGCCCTCTTGTGTGTGCTAATTAACTGGTACAGATTGTTCCCCTCACCCCACTGCATCTACACACCAAACAGTCTATGCCAGCCCCTCCGCCTCTTGCAACCATACAAAATCTTGTGTTCTTTACAAACTCTTGACATTCATTGTTGGATATTCAGGCAGCTTCACCTTCTAATGAATTTCCCTGGAGCCGAGAGGTCAAGTCCTTAAATAAACACAATTAGATGTGTCAAAGGCCTTGACGCAAGCTAATGTTATACCATTTACTCCTAATTACTCTTTCAACTTGTCTAAACAGAGTGCCTGTGAACACTTTTTATGGTGACAAACCTACTTTTGACCTATTATCCAAAAAACCATTCGTGACTGCATTAACTTTTAATACAACTTTGAATACATATCAATGCTTTTTTTCTTTGCATTTATATATTTTTCCATTTATAATTTATGGCCAGAATAACTTTATACTATTGAATTGCACACATTTCAAGCATCATCCAAAGCGTATATATTATAGCCATAATGCCCCAGCAATGCTGTGAATACACATTATTGTGTGTTACTACCAAACATATGTTTTATAGGAGAGTATGAATAATTTTCTTTGTCCTTTATGCTTTAGAGAACACCTGTAGGCAGTCTGAGGAGGAGGATATATACGGTATGTGTAAAGTGTCTTTTGAACAGACAAGTTTTTGCTCTTGATGAGTAACTCTGCTGTCCTGACTTGAGTGGGAAGTTCATTTCACTGGAGAGGCAAGAGAGGGAAGAATCAAGGCCAGGTGATAAAGTAATGACAAGGTTACCCGCACGAATGAAGAACCATTGGTGGAGTAAGAGCGCACAGCTTAAGGGCTTTTGTGGGTTGTTCTTTTCATTATTAAATTAATGTGTAGGATTCGGGAGCATGCACAGATATTTTGCAAAAACAGCACCCCTGCATCTGCAATTATCTGCCACTGCGCTGTTGTTAAAGAGTATTCCTTTGGAAAGATTCATCTCTGTCATTCTGTCTTTATCTCCCCCTCCTCTACCATGTCTATCTGTGAAAGATGAAGTCTTTAAGACCCACACTAATCCTGTCATTATGCTGTCGTCTTCACTGGCATATCTTTTCACTTTCTTGGTTATCCTGTGGACTTAAGCAATTATTGCGCTGCAATTGAAACATCAAGTAATTAATTCATTTTGTATGTTGAGCATACTTGGGTTGATGTCACACTTTGAGTGTGAGACGAGTGTGTTTATGGGTCAGCTGTTGAGAAGGGTAAGAATAGCAGTCAGGATTTTATGCATCTCTTGGCACATGGGACACCCACCCAAGGCCATGAAGTATATAACATGCAGAGTAATGTCATTTAGACCTTGGCAAGCTTCTTGTGTCCCACTCAGGGGACTATCTCGCCTCCACAGTGCTATCTCTCTCATCCTCTCTATTCCCTCTATGTTTCCCCTGCCTCTTCTTTTCATCTGCTCCATTGCTGCATGCCACATTGTTGAATTCTCTTTCTTCAGTCTGTTCCTATTCTCCATTTCCTTCTCTCTCTCGCTTCTCATCACTCTTCTTGGCCTCCCTCCTTTCATCTTAATTGTCTAGCCCTCTCTCTGTACATCTTCTGCCTCCTGGTGCATGCTGTCATCTGCGACCAGCGTGGCACAGAGCGCCGCAACGCACTGCGGTGCCATGATCCAGAAACCCCACATTAACACTGGGATTTCACCCAGAGATTATTTAAGTGTGGCATGCCTGCCAGGCAGGGTTCTTCTCTGTAATCTCTACAGCCCCATGAATAGAGTAGGACTGGGAAAGAGGGGATTTGGAGGAGTTTGAGGGCTGATTGGGTTCTAGAATGGGTACGGTATGGGCTTTTAGGCATTCTCAATATTTCAGTTCCATATGGAGTTGGATTTAGGAGGTGGGGTGATAGCTCAATGTGTCACAGAGAAACTGAGGTTAAATCCCTGGCAATATGATCCTCTTCTTCTCAGTTAGCTATGTATCCTTCTGAGGTTTGCAAAGTAATTTAATTTGAGGTAATTGTAGTGAGGATCCATAATTAAAAGGATTAAAATGCATGCCATTTATAGATGGGCTAAAGGAAATGAAATGATGAGGCCGCTGGCACCATTTCTGCTAATGCCCCATACATGTCTTTCCTTTTCATATCCACTCTTTTGTCAGGGAATTCAGATTTGCATTATTTAATGTGTCACAGGATTCAAATGTAGGATAAAAATAACAACTGCAGACGTTCACAGCAATGACACCACATGTCTGGCTGTTATTACTATCTTGTGCACATTTCATTTCACTTATTTTATTTTTTATCATACTAGTCTGCTGTTTGAATTATGTCCCAGGAAATGTGTTTCTCTGTGTCTATTTGTGATGACAGAGCGTGTCCTCGACTCAACATGGTCACCCTCTCACAGCGGCAAAGGTCTTTGACCCCATCAGAGAGTCAGAGCGCCTGCTGATTTTTTGACATTGAGAGGGGAACAGACAAAGCTACTCATCAAATGTCCAATGACTGAGAGAACTGTAGGAGGAATGGTTTTTGATACAATGCCATTTACAATTTACTACCTATTCTTTGCCTCAACAACAGCTTGAAAAGGGTTTGTGTTGCCACTTATTATTATTTAAATATTAGTTTTCTCAGCATATCCTTTGTGAACATTTCTGTGAGGTAAACATTAAAAGATCTGTTTTTGTTTTTTGCTATTTCAAAAATGGAGAGGCTGGACTCAAATAAATACTGCAAAGCAACCTATGAGGATGTACACTGCATAAGCACAGAAATGTCAACAATAAGGCAACTTACCACCATATTAGTTTAATTGTCAACAACAAAAACAAACAAAATGTTATTGCTAGAGAAGATTATGGAGTGGAATTTCTTTACAGTAGCACATTTTTCATATTTTGTACACTTTATGGTGTGAAACATCTGCATTTGTAATACCTACTTTATATTATCTATTTAACTCTCCATTTGTTTGTTTATTCTTTTCAGCTGTTAAGGTGAGCTGAAAACTTCTGCACTAAAATAGAATTTGAAGGTTGTTTTTTTTAAACCAAGAGATATGTTTGATAATTGTAGGCATAGAGTTGTCTTTAAAAACAATATTACATTTGTATTTTCATCTACCTTGTAGTTTTATGTTTCTGTGGCATACGGGACTGAGACATGTGTTCCAAACACACCTGAGTGGTGTACTACTTTGCTTTCATCCTCATGCCTCATGTTCTGCAGCTCCATGCTGGAAAGAGCTATTACAACAGGAGTAGCAAGGGAGAGTCATGGTGGTAGGCACAGATGTAAGGATTTAGCAGTACCTCAATGCCTAGCATTTACACAGGCAGCATGACAAAGGTATTCTCTTAACAACAGTCCTTTAGAGAGCCAATGAGGGAACATAATCCTTAAGATTAGTTTGATTGATTTGTTTCTTCCAACAGGATTCAAAATAGCAAGGTTGTTATAATCGTTCTCCTCTATCGAAACAAGTGAGGTGGAAAAGAAGCGTACACTGACAGCATAATGATATCTGCTCGACTGTTGATTTTATGAGTACCTTTTTCAAAACTGAAATGGTAGAATTTTTTTTAAAAGCCTTACATTTCAAAAAGAGCCCTAATTTCCACATTTACAATTATAGTCAAATTTGTCAGTGTCAGAAATGAATGCCGAATGCCTCTTTTCAGTAAAGTTGAACTTCAAAGTGTGTTGGAAAAAAAACAAAAACAAATCTACACTTAACAGGTCAACTGAGTATTATCACCAAAGCACATTTGAAGTAGCAAAAGATGCAAGATGTGTAAAATTAGTGAAGGAAAAGAAAAAGCATTTTGATGAGTGGGAGTCATAATGACTATTTCATATTTTACTTATTCCAGATGGTTGCATTTCATCTAAACAGTGACTACAACCCACCATATCTATTTCTTGTGATAAACAGAGAAAATCATACCAGATTGCTTGTGCTGGTTAAAAGCGAAGCATTGTCATTTGTCCAAATATCATTTAAAAGGTTAACTTCATGCAATTGCACATTTTCAATCCCTACTAACCGGCACTTCTGAAATCTACATCTTTGAGCTCTACTGCTTCTTTTTTTCCACTTATTAATATTTATGTAACATGAAAAATAATATTTTTCCATCCTTATATGCTCTGTTGCTCTGAAAGCTGAGTGATTTGTTAAGGGAAGAGGGATATGGCTGCAGAGGATGTGGGTAACAGTTTAAATGTCCTTGACAAGTGCACAGTTTGCAAAGGAGCAAATTTAATTTCCATGGTTTGAATTTTCAAAGGTATCACCTGCTGTAATTGCTTGACTGGGGGATCCATAAATCATTGTTCAGTAAGGTCATCTTGTAATTTCTTCCCTAATGCTGGCATTTATTTTCTTAGCATCCTCTCTTTCTTCTGATTTAATCTAGCTAGGTCATTTGAGAGATTAATTGCTACCATCTTCAAAAACAACAAATTAGTTTCACACATGTTCTGACATTAAGACTGAGTAACCCCACGTAACAACATCTAGCCTGTCACAAAAATTCCCGACCACATTGGTGCTCGGTGTCATGTGAGTTTGCCACTGTTACAAAGTAATCACAATAAAGTGGTTTTTCCTCTTCATCTGAGAAAATGTAGATTTGACTTCTATAGAACTGGTGGGCTAAATTAATAATATACCACCTTCACATGGTTGTATGTTCTCCTTTTGCTTTTGACATGAATGTCATTAAAGGTCAGAAACGATGTAAATTAAATCAATGTTTTTGATTATCCCACTTCATCATTAGTTCTGATTAATTTCTCTCTTCAAAAAGATGAAAATGGGAAGCTGATCTCCTACTATTTCTAGTTCGATAATCACACTTTCATCTTCAGCTGTAAATTAGACTTCCCTTTTATCTTTCAAGTAGTGAGGTAAAATACATCAGCCCATCAACAAGTCACATTTTCAAACTCTTAATAATTGGAAAGACTGAATTTAGCCTGGAACCAAAAGAGATGTAAAGGTTCTTATTCCATTAAGACAGCTTTGTTCATCATGCAGTCTTATTAAAGTTAACATATAGTGTGTTTTTAAAGTGTGAGAATAACTGCAAAAACACTTTCTTCTCAACCATCGTGACATATAGTTGTTACAATCTGACAATGAAGGATTAAGTCCTGGGACTAGGAAGTGTTGTTTTGAAACTTTTGATATAACTAAGTAGGTCACTGTTACCTCCTGCTTACTTAGATCTTTTACCTTCTTAATTTGTTTGTGCTTTCAGCTACAAAATGTCTGTTACACATAAGAGGTATGGCATTAGTGATATAGAATATATACAGTACTTTTTAAACTAATTTCTTTGGAGAAGTTTAAACAGTCTCTCAAACTAAATATATGCTATATTTTTACCAGTGCATCTTTTTGTCTGTAAGAATATATATAGCAATCATACGTGGGCCATATTGTAGATCCGGTCCCTCTCACAGATGGAGATTGGAAGAGACTTCTGGGTTGCACAGACCTCCTGCAAAGATGTGATGGACACTTAATTACTTGGCTGACAGAAGTTATTCGCCACCTGCACCCAACAGGGGTTTCTGCCAGGCCCTGACCTCCACTTCCTCCCAGTGCACCCACCAGCTCACAGAGCAGATTTCTGCATATGGCTATCAGTCACATTCCATGTTATTATTATCAGGTTTTATTTCATTTTTAGTCTTGCTTTGTCGCTTTGTGCAAACACATGCACTGAAATACAATACTCATTTTTCATTACTGCAATAAATCTGTAGGAAATCATCATTTACTGATGATTGTCATTAAATTTACGTTTATCAAATCAGTGGGGATTTTTGCATTTGTACAATATCTATCCCGAGTGTGAGAGACGTACATTAAAGAAAAGCTTTGACACAGATGACTGAAATGCAAACTTCAAAAGTTTTATTTTTCAAACTTGCATCGCTTTGACTGTTTCTTATTTAGACTTTGCATTTTTAGTACATTTCTAATATTATTTTCTACTACTGAGGACACAGCTTCATGTGATCCAGTAGCTTTAAATATATAACTGCCAATTTTTGTTAACACCTTAACACCACTGTAGCCGAGGCAGACGGTTCTCACAGTTGAAGAGGAGGTGCTAACTTTTTTGTCACTGCCAATTTAATGCCTGAACAACTTGCAAATTTTGACACATTTGCTTATTTAACAGGTAGAAATCATTGCGAACTACATGGTATGATGTAGCTACAAGCTTATGTTTAGATGTGAGGGACCAAAAACAAGTAGCAATACACTGTTAATGCCAAGAGTACAAATAGCATACTTTGAAGTAATCTGCATGAAATGAATAATCCATGCAGTATATAGGTGACCTTGGAAATAATAAAAAAAAGAGACAACCCTTCATTTTTTTACAAGCTGAAGTTTTATACAAAATCATAGATTATGGGCCACAAGTTTTCAAGCATACATTATTTCCATTTGATTCAGAACATTTTAATAGACACTATGGCACTGTCCTCTCCCTCAGGTAATTATGAATAAATGTATATGTAGGCAGAACGTTGTCTGAAATTACAGTTATTAACAGAGAGGAGATGTACCTCAATATTGCAATTATAGAGCTCTCCTGGGATTAACAAAATTCTGTTTTATTATCAAATTCCTTCAGGCTCCAGGTACTGATCAACACAGAGAATTACATGTCTTTCTGTCATTACAGTCTATGCCTCCCACCCACCCCCATCCATTTTCATTTTTTGTGCTGTATCTCTGCAAATGAGCATTCACTGGACCTGCTGTGCCCTTCAGTAGCTTGTTACATACTTTAACGGAATTGACATGCAAACCTGCGCTTTATATCATGGGATGAAGCTATAAGTTATGAAGAGTTGCCAAAAGATTTACCCAGTTTTAGAGACTTAAGAAAAGAAGTGTGTGTGTGTGTGTGTGTGTGTGTGTGTGTGTGTGTGTTAATGATTAATTAACGAAACATAATTATGGCTTTACAACACATTGTAAAATATATGATGAAAGGCAATGAATGTTATTGAGGTACAAGTTTTGTGGGGAGCCATGAAAGAAAATTGCAATATAACCTAATGCATGCACTGCAGTAAACCACAGAGTTCAACCCAGTCTCCTACAAATTATATTATATGCATCTGATTTTCAAGGGTTATTTGATTATATTTTTTACAAGCAACATTTCATGCCTTTACAAAAGTACTGTGCCAACTTAAGCAAAGAGCAAAGTAAGACTGAAAATTGTAGAAATGGATGGAAATACAGTGTTTTACTGAAAAAAGAGGCTTATTAGTTATACTGCAATTCCATACTATGGCATTATTTGGTCTGTGATATTAGCATGTTGCTTGGTAACATGATGCTGCTACAGATACTTCCCTACACAAGGGTTCACCAAAGGCGATTTGTGTCTTCTCCAGCTGGAATTAAACCAGTAACCTTTTGCCTGACAAGCAAATGTGTTAACCAGGACACCAATGGAAGACAGACATTTTGAGTTTTGAATATATAGAGAGCGAGTTTTGACATCTGACATTTTTGAATATAAGTTTATCTAATATTATTAAACAGAATAAAATCTTTGACATATGTTAATCAAATGTATTGCAATTCTAAATACCTTAGCTAGTATAGAAGAATCAGTTTTAAACACAACTCTCAGGAGAGAGAGGAGAGCTGTGAATTAGGTGAATAATCTGTAAATTGTACCTCCCAACTTTGAAGTTTATTCTTATTCTAATGGCTCCTTCAATTCGTAATAACATACTTGCTGAATATTGTTTCAGTAGCATACAATCACTACCATACAATTTGAGATGCTGATTACCAGTAGTTTACACTGTTACACACCACTAAACCAATTTTTTTGGCTCACATGAAATGTAATACATAGCGATTGTGCTGCCAGTGACAATTTGTTTTCTTCTTATCCCTTCAAGATTAAAATCAATACTCACTACATAAAACAAAGATCCACATCACAAACAAAAACATAAAGACACGCTGCATTATGGCACGCCGTGAAGCAACTGAACTGAACCGCTGAGCTACACTGAAGCAGTCATTATTTTCTTTCATTTAGATTTTACTTTCTAATGTCTTCTTTAATACAGGAAAGAGAATTAGGGCTTTGGTGCACTATTACTTTTTTATGGGGTCAACTTGATCATTATCTGTATGTTACATTACTTACATCATTAAAAGCACAGCAAGCCCACACTAATTAAAAGATTATGCTCTTGTTTTCAATTGGAAATCTATTCGTCATATGGCAACATAATAACCATCATCTGGGTGGGTTTTTTGTATGTGTGTTTGAGGACAGGATTGTAATATATCTATGTCCCTCAATAATTGATATTTGGACTGTCAGGGCACCAATTTGTCCAAGCGTTTTCCAGAAAATTGGCTTAATAAAATTTATTCTCTCCTGCCATAAAATTCGTTCACTAGACTGCAAGAGGCAACTGTGAAAACTGTATTTATCATCACATACTTTATTCGTTATTGTAATCAACTATAGTAATATAAAATATGAATAAATGCATTTGTGTCACTGTTGAGATACTCACTGTCTTAGATGAGAAATCATATTAAAAGGTCAGTGACTGAGTTTTATGTAGTAGAAGATTAAAGAAGGAGATGAAATCAGTTACATATGCCAATTGTTGTCATGGCGACTGAACACTTCCACAGGACCGTACCAAACTTTGTATTTACACTGCCTTGCACAATAACTTAATAAAGAAAGTGAATTGCTAACAAGGAAGAATTTAAAGAATGAAAAGAAATTTAAAAACAAGTCTTTGTTCAATTAAATCATTATGGTACTGTGTATTTAGCTAACATAATTCTTAAATAAAATAAGAACAACAGTTGTTTAAACTTAAGAATAACAATGCGAAAGGATTAGGGATTTTCTTATCTCAGTGCCCTACAAAGAATCATTTCAGTAGCACAGCTGACTTAATTTAACCATTCAGATCTGGGTGTTCAGACTCATAAACTGTAATTAATTAGGCCTACTGCTGAAAAATGACATTATTGTTCCAAAGCTAGAATGCTTCCAGCAAATTTGTCATTAGCAACCCTTTAACTATTCATTGCTCAATAAACATGAATAATGCGCTTTGTCTTTGGTGTTTTTTTTCTGGTATCGATGGGATTTCTTTTGGTACTTTTTTGGGGGTTATATGTGTTACTTATGTTAGAGATAGCAGTGCTGTCAAAAGTAAAATAATTTTCTGTAAAAAAATTATATAGTACAGTATAGTTTAGTAAGAAAGATATGCAGCGTTTGTCTTAAAACCCTATGCACTTCATAATATATATATATAAAAAAACCACATAATATAACACTTTCTGTAATTGTAAGTGTGCACAAGGTAACACATCAAGTCACACTAGGCATAACCAGAAATTAGTATCATATATTCTTTAAGGATTTTTTTGGCAGTTATGTAGGTTTACAGTATGTCATGTCATCAAAAAAACAAAAAAACAAAACAAAAAAACCCAGTAAAAATTATAGTAATACTTTAAAGAAAATGAATTAAAAACTACAACAATAATATACTCTTAGGTTCTGGTAATAAAATTATACATTAGCAAAGAATTATAAAGTCCATCTCTCTGTTATACTTTCAGTTAGAGGACGCAAAAAATGGCTAACTAGCTAAAGCTGTCTTTTTCTGTTAATGTTAATGTATCTACAGCAGTGCTGTAAAGCGCAGCTTTGAAACAATCTGCATTTGAAATTATTCTTCTAAACGTTGTAGTACAAATGATTCTTACAACAAAAAGCACTTGTTAGCCCTGAGTAACACATATTCTTTGGCTGTCTGTTGAGCAGTGGCCTGGGCCCCACCCACAGTGAAAGTTGACCTCAGAAGCAGTATGACAAGAAATACCAGACCTGTTTGACAATGTAGCATTATATATGCTGATCTTACAATTTTATCTTACCTAAAATTATATTTTACTGGCTGTATTTTTCAATTTTTTTATAGCTTTTTTTTAACTTATGTTGACTATGAAAATAATCATTTACAACTGACAACTTTAACCTTTTAAACCTTGGACTTCACCTTTGTCTACAAGGAACCGTGAACTTAATAAAACATTCTTCATGTCATCTCTCTTGTCCTAATCATCAGTTTCTAAATCTAAAATACACAATTTTTCCTCCTTTTTTAAATTTTCCATCTACATTAATGTTACATTTGTTTAACCTTATGAAAGATCAATGTTTATTACTGCACTTATACCAACTAAATTTTTGTAAACATGTATGAACTCCGGAGGCAGCCGACAGATATCGACAGGCCAAGCGGAATGCAGCTCGGGCAGTGGCTGAAACAAAAACTCGGGTGTGGGAGGAGTTCGGAGAGGCCATGGAAAAAGACTTTCGGACTGCCTCGAAGAGATTCTGGCAAACCGTCAGGCGTCTCAGGAGGGGAAAGTGGTGCTCTAGGTGCACTGTGTATAGTGCTGGCGGAGCGCTGCTGACGTCAACTGAGAAAATTGTCGGGTGGTGGAAGGAATACTTCGAGGACCTCGTTAATACCACTGACACGTCTTCCGAGGAGGAAGCAGAGTCTGGGGGTGAGGGGAATGACCCGCCAATTTCCGGGGGCGAGGTCACTGAGGCAGTTAAACAACTCCTTGGTGGCAGAGCCCCTGGTGTTGATGAGGTCCGCCCCGAGTTCCTGAAGGCTCTGGACGTTGTAGGGCTGTCCTGGTTGACACGCCTCTGCAATGTTGCGTGGAGATCAGGGGCAGTACCTGTGGACTGGCAGACCGGGGTGGTGGTCCCCATCTTTAAGAAGGGGACCGGAGGGTGTGTTCCAACTACAGGGGGATCACACTCCTCAGCCTCCCTGGGAAAGTCTATGCCAGGGTGCTGGAAAGGAGAGTTCGTCCGCTAGTCGAACCTCGGATACAGGAGGAACAATGCGGTTTTCGTCCTGGTCGCGGAACACTGGACCAGCTCTTTATCCTCTCAGGATACTTGAGGGTGCATGGGAGTTTGCCCAACCAGTCTACATGTGTTTTGTGGACTTGGAGAAGGCATTCGACCGTGCTCTCCGTGAGTGCGGGAGTATGGGGTGTCTGGCCCATTGCTACGGGCCATTCGTCCCTCAACCGTTGCAAGAGCTTGGTTCGCATTGCCGGCAATAAGTCGGACTCGTTCCCGGTGGGTGATGGGCTCCGCCAGGGCTGCCCTTTGTCTCCGGTTCTGTTCATAATTTTTATGGACAGGATTTCTAGGCGCAGCCAAGTGGCGGAGGGCTTTCGCTTTGGTGGCCTCAGAATCTCATCTCTGATTTTTGCGGATGATGTGGTTCTGTTGGCTTCATCGGGTGAGGGCCTCCAGCTCGCACTGGAACGGTTCGCAGCCGAGTGTGAGCAGCGGGAATGAGGATCAGCACCTCCAAATCTGAGGCCATGGTTCTCAGCCGGAAAAGGGTGGAGTGCCCACTCCGGGTCGGGGATGAGTTCCTGCCCCAAGTGGAGGAGTTCAAGTATCTCGGGGTCTTGTTCGCGAGTGATGGGAGAAGGGAGCCGGAGATCGACAGACGGATTGGGGCTGCAGCTGCAGTAATGCGGACGCTGCACCGGTCCGTCGTGGTGAAGAGGGAGCTGAGTGTAAAAGCGAAGCTCTCAATTTACCGGTCGATCTACGTCCCTACCCTCACCTATGGCCACGAGCTGTGGGTAGTGACCGAAAGAACGAGATCGCGGATACAAGCGGCAGAAATGAGCTTCCTCCGAAGGGTGGCTGGCCTCTCCCTTAGAGATAGGGTGAGAAGTTCGGCCATCCGGGAGGGGCTCAGAGTAGAGCCGCTGCTGCTCCACATCGAAAGGAGCCAGCTGAGGTGGTTCGGGCATCTGACAAGGATGCCCCCTGGGCGCCTCCTGGGTGAGGTGTTCCGGCATGTCCCACCGGGAGGAGGCCCCGGGGCAGACCCAGGACACGCTGGAGAGATTATATCTCTCGGCTGGCCTGGGAACGCCTTGGTGTTCCCCCGGATAAGCTGGAGGAGGTGGCTGGGGAGAGGGAGGTCTGGGCCTCTTTGCTTAGGCTGCTGCCCCCGCGACCCGGCCTCGGATAAAGCGGATGAAGATGGATGGATGGATGGATGAACCCTTACATAGCCACAGACACACTGTGGATTTTTGTTGTAATCTGTATATGCTTACAGGATTTACTACATTTGGCTGCTTTTGACCACAAACTGAATCATCCTCTATTAACACTGCCAGTGATCAAAGTGTCTCAATATTCTGTGCCCTATTTGACAGCCAAGGCTCGCGTGTCTGAATATTCCCACATAAACAACCTGGCTGATCCCTTCAACACAGTCAGCGTGTCCTCATTGAATATCATTTCACCTGTTAAGACTATGTCATATTTTTATTTAAGAATTTTGATAAACTGATAAATCCATCCCCATCTTGCACTTTTGCTCATCATGAAATGTTCTTTTCTTTCCTTTTTTAAATCCTATTTTACTGATAAAATGAAGTCACTTAGTATTTGATTACACCCAACTTACTACTGTGTCTTTGATTACAAGTGTACTGTTCAAACCAGTTTTATTTGATTACTTTGTCTGTACTTTTAGAAGTGCTGTCACACATGAGAGTGCTTTCCTTTGATATATACTGCCTTCTTTTTACTTGAAGTAATATATACTATTGAGCTCAGTCTTCTTGGTATTTTTAATATTTCCTTGTTGTTCCTGAAGACTTGGGCTAGATCCCTCTTTCCTTTAAAATCATAGGCCAGTTTCTAAGTGACCTTTTTTATCTCAAAATGCTGATGTCTCCTTTTTATGCTGATGACACAAAGATATATTTGCCCATTAAATGATCCTATCCAGATATGCTGAGATTGATTAATAATGGTGTGAAATCCTAAATTGGATGTCAAGCAATTTTCTCCAACTGAACTCAAAACTTAAATTACTGTCATCGAGTCTTAACTCTTGAACATTTATGTCATCCGAGCATGAAAAAGTGAGTGAAGTGAATAAATTAACCTCATAGTTACATTACACAAGTAACTATGTAATGTGTCATGCAAAGAATCTGCATGCAACATTACAACAGAAGTCTAAAAATATTTTGAATTTTCCAGTGTAGAAAAGAGTCGCTTTCTGCAGTGTAATGTAGAGATCCTTCCTAAAATTCTTTCTTTAATTTGCACTATAGTTGTATTTGGTCCCAAACCTAGTACTCATCCTTACCCTGGGTCATAGTGCGATGTACAGTCTAACAGTGACAAAAGTGCAGATGCTGAGGTGTTTTGGATCTCACTATAAATAGGATGCAGGGTGTTTTCTACAGTGAAATTTAGTTCAGTCCTCATCATCCCTTTTTACTGTTGCCTCCAGGCCAAACAGCGGTTTTTCACCAGTTTATTAATTCCTTGTCGGTACCTTTTCTTCTTCGTCGTCACAAAGAACAGTGTTGCTTCCCCGAGCTGATACTGTACATATGGTCTGCTGCATGCACTTAAGAGTCAGAGCTCAACAACAACAGTCTAATCTGCCCTTCTTCTCCCCAACTCTCTATGTTATCAGCACAGCACAGTTTGTTTTTAATATGGAAATCTCACCACGTCTCCAAATGCAGCTTCAGCATATTTTCACTGTGCTTACTCACATTCTCAGTTACTTATTCCTCTAGGAATATATTTATTTCCAATAAATATATTTATTTATTTAAAAATCAGTAGAGGCAAGTTTGTCAGTTGTCTATATCTGGTGCCGGTGTTGCACTGGGAGTTGATGTTTGCTGTGGATATGTATAGTATTAAGGAAAATTAAGGAAGACATGAAAATGCATTTTGGTTCCATTCATATAAAAATCAAATATTTTGATTTTTTGGAAATCTTGAATGGAGACTCTGGTCTCAGAAGGTCATTTGTCTTTCAGCCATTCGATCATCCTTTTTTGCTTCTCCAATTCAGGGTTGCGATGTGCCTCGCAGAGCTGTCATAGGGTGAGACACACAGGGCAGACAACCATTTACAATCACAATCACCAATTAACCACGTCTTCAGACTGTGGGAGGAGACACGGGGGAGAACATGCAAACTTCACACAGAAAGATCCCGGCTAGTTGGTGGAGTGGAACTCAGGGCCTTCTTGCTGTAAGGCAACAGCGCTAACCGCACCACCGTGCTGCCCCCAAATGTATTTCAGACTTTGAGGAAATTTATTTTGCTTTCCCACACTGCCAAAGCTCTTCATGTTTCTACAATCCAATTCTCTTCTCACAAGTGCTGCACTGTGAAAAGCAGTTTCAGGTAAGAGTGGTTGTAGGTGGCACGACCCAGAAATTTGTGGTGTACAGTAGAGGGACAAAAAAAGCTCAACATCTTCTGTATTGTCCCTGTGCTATTATTCCAGTAACTTTAAACTTGTTTTCCAAGTGTGAGAGCCCAGATGATTTTAATAGTATCTGTTGTATCACTTTTAGAGAGTCATGTAGAAAATGTAAGAGCAAAAAGAGGAATAACAAATATGGTATGTGATTACAGAATTAGTTATTGTAAGGCTTAGCAGTTAAAGCAGAATGCTGGAAAGTCGAAAGAAGCTGAAATAACTTTTTCTAAGATAACTCTTTTTCACTAAGGCTTAGTAGCTCCAGATTTAAACCTTTATATCATGCCAAGGAGTTTAATTGAGTTTTTAACAGAGGTGAATAATGAAAATGCTCACCAAATGCTCTCACGTGTTGATTTGTTGAAGGAAACTTGTAATTTGTAATTTATGTTACTTGGTAATGCGAGCTATCAGACCACATGCTGTTTTAAAGCACTCTAGGCCATTTAAGCAACAAGCCATGCTACTGTAGAATTACCACTTTAGTGTGCTTCCAAATCATCATTAATCTTACTAATCAGGCAAACCGTAGTCCAGGGCACATATTGGAAGAATGAACAGGAGCAAATAGGAGGTTAAGAGACTTATTCTTTGAAAAGTGAAAAGGAGGGAAAATGCTAATTACATTTCTCGAGGTTCTTTTCCAAGAAACACACAAAGTTCAGTTGCACACATACTTCTTCACACACCATACTGTACAGCTGACATTAAAAAAGTCTGGTCGAGAGAGAGAGAGTAGCTTTAACTGAAAATTTGAATTACAAATTGATCTGAGAATAGCTTTAAGTGAGGTCTAAGATAATAATATTTACCACTGATCATGGAAAATTATGTAAATGATAGTCATTTTTTGACAGGCTTTGTGGTTTTTTTTTCTTACTATTGCTCACCTTCACTTCCCTTTTATTTTTCTTCGCTCCCCTTCAATTTTTTTATCTGACCACCCTTCACTTCCATTCTCAAACTTTGTCTTTTTTTTCTATTTTGACTCCATCCTGCGCTTCATCTCCTCTCATGAGAAGCTTCTTGCTGGCCTCAAAGGGAGCACTAGAAAGGATCCATCAGCCAGACTGGTATTCTCAGGAGAATGCATCCAGTGTTTTGCTCTGTTCTGCTCCACTCACTATTATATCTATCCAACCCTAGATAGCCTTTACTGTAGATCACAGGGCCTGTTTTCAAATTTGCTGCATAGCAGTATGAAGCTGTGATTCTATGCCTCGTTGGTCACCAACCACTATAAGACTCACACATTTCCCCAGGCTATTTACAATATATATATATATATATATATATATATATTGTAGGGTCTACCTTACAATATATATATATATATATATATATATATATATATAATCTTACTACAAGACGGATCTTTATGTATTGGTTATGTTTATAACATTGTGTGCCATTACATGCCTTAGTGTGCACAGTGATGGAAAGGTGGCATGCGTATATATCCTTAGTAGTAGAAGATAAAAGGGTCACAAAGAAAAAACTTACACCAGAAGCATACAGAATAAATCTCTCTGACATATCTTGAGGGTTTTTGAGTGGTAGTGGAAAAACAGCACTATGGAACTTTTAGCCTCCGTGCTGGACTAAAACAAAGCCTCATTCATCCCTAAATAACAACATCTGGGCATGCTTAACAGCATGGATAAATAAACAAGCCCTGTGGACACTAAATCCCCCACACTCAATCACTCTCATTCCCTCTCCACCCGTTCCCCTTGCCATTCTCAAGGCTGTGAGTTGTTGGTGTGGGACTGGCACATCAGCACTGATAGTGTGCATCCAATTAATTAGCCAAATGTTATCTCATTAGTAATAGCCAGAAGACTAAAACAAGACTCCCTTATAGTTGCAAACAACCTCTGGTCAAAAATAAGGATGATTCTCTCCTCCTCTGTAACCTCTGTGATCTTTTGATGCTGAGTGGGAGGAGAGAAAGAGAGGCATGTAAATACTTTTTTGGTCAAAGTGTCCATCGTTAAACAGCTATTTCTTGTACCTCACATTTATTCCACAGCTTCCGCAGAATTAAGCACACCAGCCCTTAGCACAGCCTAATGACATCGTATCAGGAGGAAATCTAATGGTTTCTTTGTCTTTAAGGTATCTGTCTTTGCGGACATCTGCAACATTTGCACAGCGCTGTAAGCAAAAGTCAGCACCATCTGACACAGTTCTGAATCCCTTGCATTCCTCAACACCTGTGCCTCAATGTTATTTAAAGTACTCAGGGGCTCTGCACCAAACACAAGCCACCGGCTATTTGCTTCTTTGTGCGT
>NW_024582556.1:229632-241764 GCF_018398535.1 Haplochromis burtoni | reverse complement strand
CTCGCGCTGAGCTTTGCCCCGGTCTTTATTTTATACTTCTGTGTGTGTGTGTGTGTGTGTGTGTGTGTGTGTGTGTGTGTGTGTGTGCAAGCACAGGGAGGAATTTGACTTCCTGAGCACAGTAACCATGAGCAACACACTATGCAGAGATAAAGTAGAAATAAATAATGTGAAAACAATTTTGTATGAATGAAAGGAACATTAATTTACATATACTCTATACTCCTTATTTATGCAGTAGAGCCATGTACTTGTGAAATCAGCTGAATTAAAAAGCTTAAAAAAGCTTAGGGTATTTTGGTTTTGTTTCCAAATGACACGTTTTGTCTGTATTTAAAAAAAAAACATGAACAAAAACGCAATAATGTTAGGCAGGAGATTCGGAAAACAATTCTGTTTCTCTATCTGTTTGTTCATAACATCAGTATATTAAAAGAACTTCTCTGTGACTTAGGAAAGCTATGTTTATAGCTAAACTTTAGCTAAGGTACAAAAGAGACACTGAGGTGTATTTTCTCTACAATTACTTCGCAAGTCACAAAAGGAATTCATACTCCGTCTGTTGATGTTGTGATGTTATGGTTTGCTGGTGTTTTTCGTCCGTCCAGCGCTCTTCAGGATTCAGTAGGAGTAACAAGATGTTATTTGACATCCTCTGGAGTATTCCCATTCACCAGTGACAGGTTTTTTATTACACGTTTGGCATGTGCAGCCATGTTATTATGCAAGAATGTTTAAATAAATTACAATCCAAATAGGAAACTGGGTTTCATGAATTATATGGTCCATCACCAGCCCACTCCGAATTGTATTACATGACATGAGATGTAACTCTGAGAACAGAGTTGGGAAGTCAGAAGGTAATGAGGCAAAAAGGGAAGCTTTTCTTCGGAACAAGATAACCAGGAAAAGTTAGCAGCTAATAAGTGCTGGTAGTCAATGTTATCCAGTTCGGTAATTGAGCCCAATCAACAGGTAAGATTAAAATAAAGAGCAATGAAAGGAAAATAAATTATTTTAAAAAATGCATAATTAACTACGTGTGCATATTGATTATGGATATGGAAACTGTGACTAGTCCAGCAAAAAAAAAGGACATGACAAAAAGTATTAAAAAAATATAAAGAAAAATAATAATGCTGGCTAAAATGAGGGTTTTGTTCTTAATAAATGGGTTTCACCCACTCTAAGAGGAGGCATTCTCTTGCAGTGTCAAAAAGTCTTCTCCAGGGCAACGTGGACTAATGGGATAAAATTCCTGCTCTTACAGTGTACTTTCAATTAAACAGACTCACATATTTCTGCACACTTAAGAACAGGGCTCCGTTCGCATGCGTGCATCAATGGGGAGCCAGTAAAGAAGGATTGCTGGTGTTTTGGTTTTGTTTGAAATTGGTCTGCTGAGTCTGAGTTTTAAATACTCTCCATTTCTTTCATTTTTGGAAGTGTGGAGTCGGGCTCCTGGAGAGTGATATACCACAGAACTTTTATTAAGCTGGTAATAGCGAAGTGATATCCTGGAGTTGTTGCTGAAGTTTAAATATGTTGCTTTACTAACAGTGCCTCAGATAAATGTTTTAAAAAAAAAGACTAAAAACCTGAAGGGACAGTGTTCTGATAATCCTGTCATATGTTTTATTGGATTGATTTATTTTGCAATGTATGGTCATGTTACTGTATTTTCCATAGCATCTCTTGGGGTACAGTGGAATGTGGACATTTCAATCTTTTATCCTTTATATTTAGGTATCCAATTTATTTTGACTTCCCTACTCATTTGCTTTCCCTGTATGGGAATTATAGGCCGGTATTATAAGACTCTTGTATATGAATAGATTTTGTAACCTATCAGCTCTATACCTCAAGTGGTCTTTTCAATCAGGCTTTGTCTCTGCATTTTCTCAAACAGCAGGTATACAGAGATTAACGGTGAAAATGGCTGATTCAAATTATCCTCTGCTGCCCACTGGGGCCACTGATTGTACCAATCTGCATGCAAATGGTCATGTTTATTACACCAGGGGAAAAGCAAAGCACAAAGTGTTCTTGATTAATCACTGGCTCTGCTTTGTTAAAAAAGGAATCAAAATTAAACAGGAAACATAGACATTACAGTCATTTGATCCTGCTGTAATCAATACACAAAGTCCAAATTCATCATATGTATATAGTCTAATTTACAACCTTGTGTTATTACATTATTATTTCTCAAGTGATTGCAAAGTTAGAAGAAATGCCATCAGAGACATAATGATTTTAATGTCGTCATTATTATCTTATTAAAAAAAGTAGATGCAAATGGGAGCCTTCTTTCTTGTTCATTTGTTCTCAACTGCACACCATGTACTGTATATGTACACGGCATTTTTCCTTCTTACCATCTCTCTTCCTTAAGAGTTCCCCAGATATCTACTCACTCATCTACAATTTCATTTGAGGAATTCATCTTGCCGTCTCCTGGGTACCATGTATTATTGCTCTCTGTGGTTCTTCATGCAACTATGATAATGTGTATCTTGGTTATACTCCTCATATGCCAATTATGGGTGCCTGTTATTGTGATGGACTCTACATTCACACAGAAGAGTGACTGACTCCTGCTTCTGCTTTCTTCACATCATTTTCCAGTATGTGCTGTAAAAGTCAGAAAGCAGTATTAAAGAAGCGAGGCTTAGTGGAGTATGAGAAAATGTTCCCATTTGGATCAGAAGACATGAATAATTATAGCAATAGGAAAAAATTGCTCTCCTCATGCAAAACAGTTTTATTTTTGCCCAAGATGAGCTTTATAAAAAGGTTTATAGGCCAAGCAGTGACTGTCATAAACAAACAATATGTGAATCTCCAAATATAAAAAATGTAAATGTCAATTTGTATGCTGTGTTGCATAATCCAAGACTATCATGTTAGATTACAGTTACCTCAACATCAATTTTGAAAATATGAAATCGCAATTTGAACTACAGACTCAATATTTTATATGAAGTGGGTGTTTTATGTATCAAAATCCCTTAAAAGTCAGTGCTAAACATACACACAATTGCATTTTAGCATTAACATTTACTAATTATTGTGTTGTTATTATATTGATCCATCTAGAAGTCTTTGACAGAGCTCACAAAAACAGTTTCAATATAAAAGTAGCTGCCTGTTGTAGTGAGTTTGGTTCTTAGACATTTCCAGTGTTTTTCAAAATTAATCCCAGAAGTAAAGTACAGCAAGGTTGCTTTCAATGCAAAATGTTTAACTGATCTTGAAATGTTTACGGCTGAATTTTCTGATCACATTGGTACAGGATAAAGGTTATGCAGACCTTAAAGGTCAGCAGACTAAAACAGTTAGGTGATGATGTTATTCTAAGCCAAAAGTGTTTGTTATGGATTCTCAGCAGACCTAGCACACTGTAAACATTGCAGCAAGGCTTTGACCATTCACTGATGCTGGCATTTGAATATTAAGTTAAACTTTAATTAGCAAAAAAGTTTTACCACTCTATACCATTTTCTGGTATATCTTTGTAACATAACTAATCTGAAATTGTATATATGTAAATGAAGAAGGAGAAAAACCAGTTCATGCCCAGGTTTGCAAAAAACAAAAAAGCAACCCCTTTTAGCTGATGCACCAGCCGATTAGCAGTTTGTGAAGCAAAGGGACAAATTAGGACAAATAGGTATAATTTTCTCTTTTAGGTGAAACAGAAAAAAACCCCATATGAATTAATTACCCACTAATGCTATACTATACAAACACAAACATGACTGCTTTGTTTTTCATTTTAAGAAAATAAAACTGATTCAAAGAAGGAGATTTATTCAAATGGGAGAATTCCATTACGTTTCATGCATTATGCATGTTTTCTATCAAATGAGATTTCAACAAATACCACCTGAAATATTTACTGTTTGATGGTGATGTATGTTCAGCCAAGGAGTAGCCAGATGGTGGCAGAGAGCTGGCAAGGAAAGATGATTTGTTGTGATGCAAATTGTCCTTCAACTTTCTTCCCCCCACCTCCCGGTTTAGGTGAAGTGAGGTAGGCTAATTTCCAGAAAATCATTTATAGTGGAGACAGCAACATGATTTACAATAAGGAATTAGTGAACTTCTATGCCTTTGAATAGCTTATAACATAACCGTTGGCTGACGTGTTTAAAAACCTGTTTAGATTAACAAATAAATAATAAAGACTATTAGAAACAATTTTAAATCTGCCAGACGGTGGCTTTCCTAAGATCTATAGCACTACCATGTCTCCCAGCTCCCCAAAGCAAATCTCCTTCTCTGTTACATTCCTAGCTTGTTTTCTGAATCACTAAAGTATGCGAAGTTCCCCCTCCCATATTCTGGGCTATTCTGGAGTGGAGAACCTTACGTTCAGCGAGAACAGCAAAATATATAACAACTCTCTTTCTGGTTCTTCTGTTTTAGATGGCCCCCTTGGACCACGCGGTCTAGTGGAAGCTACAGAGATGTGTACACAGGAGTGCCTTGTCCTGGGACATTCAGACAACTGCTGGATGCCGCCAACACTGGGAACATACCAACAGCCCAAGTCACCTGTAACCAGCTTCGGGTCTCAGAGGGAGTGGGGTCCCAAGGACAAACTGCTCAATGGACATACTCTGAGCAGAACCTGGAAAAATGAGAGTGGGCGGTCAGAGCATTTTGGTGACAGAAAGCAGTTTGGAAGTGGGGAGGGACACTTCACCAGCAGTGGCATGGCTGATATTCCACTGGTGAGTCTCAAGTCCTGCCAGCCAGCCTCTTGCCCAGACAGCCCAAAGGACCAGCAGCTATAAGAGGGACTTTCCTTCTGTGCTGTTAGATGTCCTTACATCTGGACACAGTGAACAGGCGGAGCAATCATCGGAGCTCCTCCCCATTTTATTTTTTCTCTCTTATTTCTGTTCTTCGCGCTTAAGTTGATGCTTCTGCAGTGTAAGAGCCACATTTACTATGGTGGTCACAAAATAGTGCTTATGCTGTGTTACCATGGCTCTAGAGGAAACTGTGTGTGTGATCCTCTATGGATTTCTTTAACATTCAGCAAGGTTTTTTTGTTGAGTGTGAATTGGACAAGTGCCACGGGGACGTGCATAAATTAAAAGAAATTAGAAGAAAGGAAAAAAAAACTACCATGGCTGACCAATATATACAATAATTTGTGGTGTGGTTGTTATTGAGTTGTTCAGGACTATATTTAATCGACACAATCAAAGAAAATGGAATTACACTTCAGAAAGTGTTGTTCTAACACTGTTTGTGAACACTTGTTTATTCTGTCATTGTCTCTGTGTTTGTAAATAAGACTTATTAACCACTATCATGTATCTGTAATATCCAAAGTGAATAGGACAGTTTTTGGCCGTTATCATTATAATGCCTTGTCATCAGAATTTGGGATTTTAGCTGGACTGAGCTCTATAATAAGGGAAAATGTACAACAACAAGACATTTATGTATTTCTTGGAAAAAATACTGTTGATTTAAGCAAATTTTCCATCTCGTAATATACCCAGTGTTGCCCATATTTCTTAATAATTTTCTTCAAGTAATGCAAAACCACAACCAAATCTTTTTTTCTATAAAAAACAAAAGAAAAACACAAACAAACAAAAAACAAAAAAGCAAAATGTTTTGTATGAAGGATGTCAGTGCTCAATATGTGCATTATAAAAATGAAAAGTTCTGAAAGCTCTCCATAAACCAGTTTTGAAGGTGTTCAGTACAAATTAAATAGCAATATATTTGTAAATGGCTAAATGTTTTATCTAATGTTGATCTTATTACTGTATAGATTTTATTCAAATTGTGATTTGACTGAGAAAAATCCCTCAGTAGTATCTGCAGTTTCCTGGCATATGTATATATCTGTATTATTTCCACACAAACTATTATTTTCCATACATAAGAAAACACAGGTTAAGATCACACTTTAATCACTGTGCCTTCATGATGTTTCTTCAAATACTGAATTGTGCTTATTTCAATGACAACATGTTGGCTACAAAGAATATTCTGTATGATAATCAAATGCCTTACGCATTGAATGTTTGCCAAATTTAGAGACATAATCACACACATGTTAAAGTACAAAATCAAGTAGATGATACTGAAGAAAAACACAAAGGCATGTGCAGATAATGGGTTAACCATGAGAGACCATTTTCTGTCATTCCACTGTCTGAAAAGGTTTGTTTTATTCCACAGCATGGAGGGCAAATTACACAATGGAAAAAGCATGCTAAAAGATATAGCTTTTAAAATTAACTTGATCATTTTTGTGTCATTTTACTTTGTTGGAATAGCGTTGATTTGTGCATTAAGGAGAGATTCAGTTTGTAAAGCACTTTCATATTTATGTCACAATATAATGAAGTTAAGTGGGATGGAGTGATTTGCTTATCGCAGTATGTTTGTCAGTTGTGAGGGTGTTTGACAACACAGATACTGAACAGTTAATCCTTGTTACTACTCTACAGGTATACAGCTACTGCAATAAATGTTTTAAGTACGTGTATGCTTAATTTGTGTGCAGGATAATCGCCTCAGCAGCTATGTGTGTGCTGTAAATGTATTCCCACTTAGGTCATTTTTCCTTAATAATTTAGTGTAAAAAAAGCAAGCCAGCCCCTTTATTTGAGAGCACAGTGCATTCATGAGGTACAATTTAGTTTTTCCTAATTTTTTTTTTTATTTCTTTGAACACAGCGAGATTCTTCCTGTTATCAGGTCCCATTTTCTGCTTAAAATATTTTACCTTAAAAAGGTGTCAAAACAGCCTTGATACGACTGATTCTTGAGTAATAATCCCTCTGCCCGTTGCTTTAGTTTGCATGTTGTGTCCTTACCATACACATAATGCTTCCTTAAAGCATTAATGTCAGGGTCACTGTGCGTCAAATTCTGAGGGAAGCAATCTAGGAAGGTCAAATTTCTGGAAGTGACTTGCCATGGAAATGAAGACGGCTTAAACATCCAAAGAACATGAAAAAAAAAAAACTCCCAGTAGTTTCTTTCAGTAACTTTTCTTTGGTTTTCAGCTTCACTATGTTTAGTAACAGTAAAGAACAGGTCTCTTTCTGGATTTTTTTTGTATCAAACCTGGTACATTTTTTGCTGCATATCCTTGATGTGACTCTCCAGCTCCACCATATTCCAAAGGGTGCTCTATTAGATTGAGATCTAGTGACAGTGCACTCACTCACATGTTCAAGCAACCAGTTTGATTTGTGCTTGTTACATGGAGCCTTTTTCTGCTGGAAGCAGCCATCAGATGAGTGTATTGTGGTCCTGAAGGAATGGACATACACCATTACACCGCCAATTTTAATTTCAGCTTGAGCATCAGAATGGGGATGAAAGTCAGTCACATGACGGCATGACAGGTAGCTCATGTAGCTTTGACCAAAGACTACAAATAAACAATGGCTGAAACCACCATACTATCACCAATCAGTTAGTCAAGTCCTGCTGTGAAGACTTAAACTCAGCATTTGTTATTGCCACCTTGGTGTCTTAAAACTTGATGTGATGAGTGACGAATCAACTGAAGGACTCTTTTGTCTTTTTGACTCGCTGTCTTTTTTACGTGTTTTAATGCTTTATATCCTGCTCTAATCTGAACAACCCCCTAAGAATAGTCAATGAGCCTCTCTGGGTTTTTATCATCACTATTCATCAGCATGTTTTAAAGCTCAGTTTGTAAAACCTTGCGATGTAACTACAGCCCGTTGCCTCACTGTTTGCCAGACAACAAATATTTGAACAGGTTAGAAAAGAATCACTCTGAGACTTACAAATCTTTGAATGGGTACATGGAGCTGAGGATCAGGAATTTTTCATAGAAAGTCATCCAAACCATGCAGCACTATATTAATGACTTACCTTGTGCTGGAGATTTCAGCATCTTTTTCCTGCCAGGCAATTGCATTTGGATCTGCCCATCAGGGCCCTCACATGAACTTTTATTGAGGGGAAAAAAGTTAGCGTTTGTCCTCCAGCTTCACTGTGCTAATGTGTTTATATTATCCTAACTGTAGCTTTGTAGCTAGCCACATAACACACCATGGTCGTGTCCAAATTCATGGGCTGCATCCTCCTGAGGTCGCATTTGTAGGCCTCAGGAGGATGCAGCGACGCGTCACAGAGACGCGATGGAGGCTGTCCAAATTTGTAGACTCCTCCGAATGCGGCCGACAAATGCGTCCTCCTTTTCCCCGAATTTCAAGGATGGGTCGGGTGTGTCCTTCGTGGCCCACCATATCCCAGAATTCATAGCACGGCCCAGCCAATTCCAGTTTTCAACAATGGCGGCCGCTACTAAGTTTTTAATATTACTCTTATTACTCTTTCTGGGTCAGAAAATAAAGTTTCAACTAATTTTCAGGCGAGAATGTGGGTGTGTAAACTTCAAATATCTGCTCGGCTTATCAAGATATTGCATATTTGCAAAAGTGCTCTGACGTTTTCGGAGACGTCTGCTACCCACCAGCTCGATAAGTAGCCGAGAGCTTGAGAGTCACTGGAGCCGCTGAGAACGGCACAACTCCCGGCACATCATTTTCAGATCACCGCGGACTTTCGCTACTTTAACCCTTTGCAGATGTGTTTGGGAGCATGCAAGTTGCTGCTACAGAGATGTAAACTTCATTTTTATCCCTTTTTGGATCAATGTTACAACAACATATTTATGGGGCATCCGTAAACGAGGAAACTCAGTCTGCATTTTACTGTAAATATATCTTGATTTTTTGTCACTGGAGTGGGAAAAACAGCGTAAGTGGTGAATGCATGATAACAACAGAATGTGCTTACTACTAGCGCCACTGTAAAATTAGGTGGCATATTTTCACACTGCTTAATTCATATCTAAAAGTTAATAACCTTTCTAAAACACAATCCACACTCCTTTTCAAGATATTGAGCCCTTAACAGCTTCTTGCAATGCTCTAAGCGAAAAAATAACATGAAATGATCATACCCTTTTAACACCACATTAAGAAGTGGTGATGTGTAATTGGTTCGAATTAGATCCGAGCAACATGGAAAACAAGAACCTTTTTTTCACCGTCTTGGGTATCAGTGTCAAGTTTCAAGTTCCATAACAGGTAAAATAATGAAGTTGTGGCCATTCGACTTGTTTTTAAGTGACAAGATTGCAGTATACACCTATAAGCTTACAATGATCAATAAATCAGGTTTGTAAAAACTCTGAGAAGATATTTTGTTATAATTTATCAATTATCAATCACCTAATAAAAAAAAATCATCAAACAACCACATGAGTCTCATCATGCGTTGAAACATGAACATGTCTGAGTTCATTTACAAATCGCATAGAGAATGAACATTCAATTAACAGTATACGGTAAGTTAAATGTATGTATATTCAATTTTTCTGGTGTCCTAAATGCATGCATAGGCTGTTCCTTTACACAAAATGTGCTTCAGTGAACGTATCATTACATGGTTTAATCATCAAAGTTTCCTCACAAAAAAACTTGCAGTTTGTTGTGCTCATCAAGTCAAAGCCAGTCAGATATAAATTTTCATACCTCTGGCCAGTAATGAAGGGCCGGGCAACCAGTGAAATTGGTGAAGTAATTATATTTTCTTTATTCTTTTAGGTTTCTCTTTTTCAGTGTAACCTCATTTGATATATTTATCAGTTGTTGCCCAATGGACCTGCTTAAATTCTTACTTGCCATGCTAGCTATCGACTGGTGCAAGAATAGTTTCTGAGAAGCTTCAAAGCTAATTGCCTTGGAAGTGTGAGGCGAACTAAATTAGTGTCACGCCACAACCAAGAAAAAAGGTTCCCAATCGCATTTGCTTTTTATATGGCTTTGAGAATATTTTTCAGACAGGGAAGTCTCTGTGCACAAAGTGGAACTGAGTGAATGTTCAGCAGGGAATCAGTCACAGAGAGAGCATGCACATCAGACAGACGAAGAGAACTCTCCATACGGATACAGTAGGCATAAGCAGCAGCATCTATATATTGTTAGAGGTAGCTTTTAGTATAATAAGAGCAGAAATCAAGCTCAGTTTTCTGAAACACTTAAATAAATTTCTTTTTTATGTAAATAGCATGGGAATATCTATTCTGAATTTTAAACAATCTAAAAGACCCTGTGGCCTTGTGAACCTCGTGAGTTAGCAGAGATTCCTGGATGGCTCATTTAAAAAAAGAGAGCTCTGCTGGAGACCAAGATCTAAAACTGGTTGCTGTGGAAATGTAAAAGTATCACATTTCTCTGTCAATTGTAGTGAAATGAAGGACAGTACTCCAAAGCTTTGGATCCCAAGCAGCCTTGTTTGGCAAGATAGGTCTCCCCTCTACTCATGCTTTAGATCAGGGGTAGGGAACTCGGGGCCTCAAGGGCCATTGTCCTTCAGGTTTTAGATATCACCCTAGGTCAACACATCTGAATTAAATGAAGAGTTCATTGCCAGGCCTTTGGAGAACTTCAAGACATGTTGAGGAGGTAATTTGCCATTTAAATCAGCTGTGTTGGATCAAGAACATATCTGCAGGACAGATTTTTTCCCCACCCCCACTTTAGCTACTTGTACTAAATACTTTATTTTCATAACATTAGGTTGACATGAGAGATTTGAATTTATCAAAGATAATTTCAAAAGTTTAAAACATTTTTTAAGCTTATTGTACAAAACATAACCATTGTTGGTTGTTTGCAAGAAAAGCTTAATTAATTCATAGCTGAACATTTGTTGAATTTTGTTTTATTCTGCCCTCACTGCTACACTGAGCACACCAGCACATGTTTGAAGAAAACATCATGCTGTCTCTCTATACTGGTATGGACTGGATAAAGTTTCCAAAGATTTCATCGCAATACGAAATGGCAGGTTTGTGCTATTAGCTATCAGTCATTAGGTAGAGGTGCGTACGTTCAAGGATATGCCTTCCCAGACCACCGAACAGGTCATGCTGAATGATGCTACATATCATATCATCCAGTATATCATTCTCCACAGCTTGTCCAGAACATTTCATGTCTGTCAAAGGTGCTAAAGGTGAACCTGCTCTCATCTGTGAAAGTGCCATTGGTGGACATACTAATTCTGGTGTTGTAAGGCAAATGCCAATAGGACTCCATGGTGGTGGGTATTTAGCACGGGGCCCACTGGAGACCCTCAGCCCATGCTCATGAAGTCTGTTTCTGATTGTTTGGAGACATTCTGGGCTGTGGCAGTGCAGTCCTGTAATTCTTTGCACAAAAGAGCAGATACTAGTTCTGCTTATGGGTTAACGATCTTTAACACCTCTGCCCAACTCCTAGAGCAACTGCCTGACTCCTGGAAATCTCGATGCTCTTCTGACTGTGCTGGAAGACAGAGCAAACCTTCTGGCAATGGCACATATTGATTCGCCATCCTGAAGGACTTTGACCACTTCTGCAACCTCTGTAGGGTCTACAAATATCATCATGCAACAATTAAGTCACTGATTCTAGCCAAATGCAAAACTAGGGAAATACAGTAAAAAAAGACAAGGAGAGGAAAACTGTCAGCGACCTCCATCTGTAGAACCATTTCTGTTTTGGGGGTTGTCTCGTTGTTGCCCCTGGTGTACCTGTTGTTTATTTCATTAACACCAAAGCAGCTAAACTGAAACAACCCCCAAACTCTGATAAAAAAGTCATCCTTAAATTTTTTTTTGAGCAGCGAGGAAAATAATAATTTGACCCCCTGCTGAATTTGTATTTTTGTTCACTTAGAAAGAAATGAAGAGTCTCACATTTTTATGGCAATTTGATTTTAATGGAGAGAGACAGCCAACAACCAAACATCTAGAAAAATACATAACATAAAAGTTATAAATTGATTTACAAGTTACTGAGTGAAATAAACAATCGTGGCTCCCACAGACTGACTTTGCGCCTAAGTGACACACAAATTACTATCAATTAATCATTTACAGATACTCTTAATTGTAACTCGTTCAGTTTGTTCTGGCCTTTAACACCGGTTGAAAGTGCACTACATAACTGTAGTGGGTTTTCTTGTATTATATGGAAATTTCTGAATACCTCCCAAAAGCTATCCGGTTGTTGAGTCTGACATCACTAGCCGTGTCTGGACCTAAACTCCGCTGCAGGT
>NW_024582556.1:185548-227286 GCF_018398535.1 Haplochromis burtoni | reverse complement strand
TCTGGTGCAAATTACTGACCTCTGTCATCATTTTAAGTGGGGGAACTTGCACAATCGGTGGCTGACTAAATACTTTTTTGCCCCACTGTAAGTCAGTTAAATGAAGGTTCTCTTTTTAAGACAGAGTTTAAACAATTCAGGACAAAAAGTCTATTCTGCAGCATCAGCACTATGTGCTGGTATTTGGGATCCAGGCCCTTCTAAAGAGGTCACTGTGCCACTTCAGCTTTATCTGGCCTGTTGACATAAGTCATTCTGATGCTGATTTGAAATGAAAAGTATAAACATCTACTATGGCGTTATTTTTGTGCCACTATTCTGAGCACACGGAAAAAAAAGTTGAGCGCACGTAAAAAAATTTGCAGATGCAAGTGTTGCATTTTGTGGAGAAATTTATTTTGAGCGAAGAAAAGCTAAATTTGAGTGAACAAAATTCAGTGCTGCGTGCAAAAAATGTATTTCAGTGTTTGCTATTATCCACACACACACACACACACACACTATAGCAGCCCCTGTCGCTCAGTTTTTGCATTTGCGCTCGCTCGCAATGTGTTACTTGCGCTTATATGCATTTTGTCTATAACACTCTTCTTAATGGTCAGAATTTAAATAAACAGCAGGGCATATATTAATTTTATCTACCCAGTAAAAGACTTGGCTGGCCAAATGAATCATGAAGGTCAGTGGAGAAGATGATAAGTGAACAGGAACTGTCATGCAATAGCCACTGCAATAACTATGACAGATTAAGAGTCTGTCAGAAGAAATTGTACCTTTACTATTCCCTCTTACTATGACCTTAAACCACAAATCTGAGGCATTTGAGTTATTACATCCCTAGAGGTCACTACTGTAGGTCAAAGCTGAATACTGAGGGTGTCACTAAAAATGCTTCAACACGTACTGTTTCAAATGCAAACAAGAGAGTACCTCTGTAAGGCTGAAACTGTCTTGAAAATCTTCAGTTTCAAAACACTGACACAGCTAAAAAAAAAAAAAAGCCAAATCGTCAGTGTCATTTTTGTGTATGGTTTTTCAAAATACCAGAGGTCTTGATTTTAATATACAGTGGGGCAAAAAAGTATTTAGTCAGCCACCGATTGTGCAAGTTCCCCCACCTAAAATGATGACAGAGGTCAGTAATTTGCACCAGAGGTACACTTCAACTGTGAGAGACAGAATGTGAAAAAAAAATCCATGAATCCACATGGTAGGATTTGTAAAGAATTTATTCGTAAATCAGGGTGGAAAATAAGTATTTGGTCACTCAAAATACGAACAATACTTGCTAACATCAGACCTTAACGTCTTCTGTAAGAAGCTTTTCTGTCCCCCACTCGTTACCTGTATGAATGGCACCTGTTTGAACTCATCATCTGTATAAAAGACACCTGTCCACAGCCTCAAACAGTCAGACTCCAAACTCCGCCATGGCCAAGACCAAAGAGCTTTCGAAGGACACCAGGAAAAGTATTGTAGACCTGCACCAGACTGGGAAGAGTGAATCTACAATAGGCAAGCAGCTTGGTGTGAAAAAATCAACTGTGGGAGCAATCATCAGAAAATGGAAGACATACAAGACCACTGATAATCTCCCTCGATCTGGGGCTCCACGCAAGATCTCATCCCGTGGGGTCAAAATGATCATGAGAACGGTGAACAAAGATCCCAGAACCACACGGGGGGACCTGGTGAATGACCTGCAGAGAGCTGGGACCAAAGTAACAAAGGTCACCATCAGTAACACACTACAACGGCAGGGAATCAAATCCCGCAGTGCCAGACGTGTTCCGCTGCTGAAGCCAGTGCATGTCCAGGCCCGTCTGAAGTTTGCCAGAGAGCACATGGATGATACAGCAGAGGATTGGGAGAATGTCATGTGGTCAGATGAAACCAAAGTAGAACTTTTTGGTATAAACTCAACTCGTCGTGTTTGGAGGAAGAAGAATACTGAGTTGCATCCCAAGAACACCATACCTACTGTGAAGCATGGGGGTGGAAACATCATGCTATGGGGCTGTTTTTCTGCCAAGGGGACAGGACGACTGATCCGTGTTAAGGACAGAATGAATGGGGCCATGTATCGTGAGATTTTGAGCCAAAACCTCCTTCCATCAGTGAGAACTTTGAAGATGAAACGAGGCTGGGTCTTCCAACATGACAATGATCCAAAACACACCGCCCGGGCAACAAAGGAGTGGCTCCGTAAGAAGCATTTGAAAGTCCTGGAGTGGCCTAGCCAGTCTCCAGACCTCAACCCCATAGAAAATCTGTGGCGGGAGTTGAAAGTCCGTGTTGCTCGGCGACAGCCCCAAAACATCACTGCTCTCGAGAAGATCTGCATGGAGGAATGGGCCAAAATACCAGCTATGTGTGTGCAAACCTGGTAAAGACCTATAGTAAACGTTTGACCTCTGTTATTGCCAACAAAGGTTATGTTACAAAGTATTGAGTTGTATTTTTGTTATTGACCAAATACTTATTTTCCACCCTGATTTACGAATAAATTCTTTACAAATCCTACCATGTGGATTCATGATTTTTTTTTCACATTCTGTCTCTCACAGTTGAAGTGTACCTCTGGTGCAAATTACTGACCTCTGTCATCATTTTAAGTGGGGGAACTTGCACAATCGGTGGCTGACTAAATACTTTTTTGCCCCACTGTAAGTCAGTTAAATGAAGGTTCTCTTTTTAAGACAGAGTTTAAACAATTCAGGACAAAAAGTCTATTCTGCAGCATCAGCACTATGTGCTGGTATTTGGGATCCAGGCCCTTCTAAAGAGGTCACTGTGCCACTTCAGCTTTATCTGGCCTGTTGACATAAGTCATTCTGATGCTGATTTGAAATGAAAAGTATAAACATCTACTATGGCGTTATTTTTGTGCCACTATTCTGAGCACACGGAAAAAAAAGTTGAGCGCACGTAAAAAAATTGCAGATGCAAGTGTTGCATTTTGTGGAGAAATTTATTTTGAGCGAAGAAAAGCTAAATTTGAGTGAACAAAATTCATTGCTGCGTGCAAAAAATGTATTTCAGTGTTTGCTATTATCCACACACACACACACACAATAGCAGCCCCTCTCGCTCAGTTTTTGCATTTGCGCTCGCTCGCAATGTGTTACTTGCGCTCTCAACATTTCTGCTCGTGCGCGCTCAACTCTTTCTGTACACCGTTATATTTGTGCCACAAAACCAGCCAATCACAGACTTGGATGCAAAAAAATCTCATTGGCTGTTTTGGTCTCCAATCAGCTCGAAATGACGAAATGCAATATCCCAGAATCCATTTTGTCCAAAACTCAAACGAGGAGGAGGTGGAGGAACACAGAGTGGCGGAGTTTGAAATATTACTCTTTCTGGGTCACAAAATAAACATTTAAGATATTTTCATGCGAGAATGGTGCAGTGTAAACTTCAAATATCTGCTCGATTTATCAAGACATCACATACTTGCATAAGTGCTCTAACGTTTTCGGAGATGCCTGTCTTCCTCTTTGTACACTGTGGCAAGTATTTTTCACACTTTTATCGATGTGGCTAAATTGCTCTATGAGCACACCACACACATGGTCTTAACTGTGGTTCGTGATGTGGTGTAGATTATCTTTGAATATTTTTGTGTAGCCTTTGAGCATGGCCCAGTGAATAGGTGTATTCCTTTTACACGATTGCTACTTGCAGCACATTTTTCAGTGTAAATGAATAAAAGTTCACAAGTTTATTTAGAAAAAAAAAGTGCAACAGAACATTGAGGCAAAAATATTCTAGTTAGTGCAGGTCCAGGTCCACAAACACAAAATTCCAAAGTATGGTCCTTCCACAATGGGTCCTCTCTCAAAACTCTCCCAGAAACCCAGTTTATGTTCTATGTTTTTGAGACATTCATCTCAAAATCGTTACAAATGCAAACAGTATGCTCCACAAGAGCAAACTGAGATTTACATCTTTTTTTAATAACGTTTGAGGTCTCACAAGCATGTGCTTAAATCCACACATAAATGCAAAGCAATTTTACTACACGTGAAACTGTCTTACAAATCTTTACATCAAAACATGAATAAATACTCATCATTTATACACAACTTATTAAGTTCAGCTTCACAAATGGTATAATTGTATCTTTGTGTGCATAAAAATTTCAAATTCCAAGTAACATCTCTCAAAAGTTACACACAAATGACTGCATACATTCATAAATCTTAGTTTATGCTTGTGGATCATACCTTAAACATTTGTAACCCTTTTCAGACATATTTCTCTCCATACAGGTTGTCCTACACAGAAAGAGAAATAAGTGCCAGTCACAGGACCAAAACATAGCATACATACATTGGGGAGGAGCCAACTGCACTAATGGTGTTAGTTAAAGGATCAGACAGTCAGTTTAAGTAAGGGAAGCAGGATGAGCTGATGACACACAGGTGTACTCATTAAGTCTAGGTGTAAAAGAACTACGGTCAGGAAAGCCAGGGGGATCCCACCCCTGCAAGCAGAGAACTGGTTAATCACACACATTCTTAAAGACAGAGAGAAAATAAACAGAAAGGTGAGTCAGCTGGGGAAGACTGGAGGGCTGGACTGGAGGAGTGGGCATATGAGTTTGCTTTCAAGGTTTGCTTTGTGGACAAGTGATAAACTCACCAATGACACATTCATACCATTCCTGAAAAGATTTCACATACTTTTTGTTTTATAAATTTGTTTTTAAACTTTTGAAATTCTCTTTGATAAATTCAAATCTCTGCAAAACTCACGTCAACCTTTTTGTTTTATGTATAAAAAACCCCATTCAGAAACAGTGGGTTCATGAAAAGTAAGTAAAGTAATAACAAAAACAAATGAAATGTAAAATATATGAAATATTTACAGAAAACATGAAAACTTTATACCTTCTGATATAACATATTTTAATTAATAACCCTTTCACAGTTGGGTTTACTGTACCAGCACAAAGACCGAACAGAAAAAAATCCAAAGATATTATTAGCTATAAACGCTTAATACATGAAACCACATTTATTAAAACACATTCACCCACACTGCTTGTGTCACAAATAAATTATACTACTTCAGTTATAGCAGCCTTATTGCTGCTTCTTTTAATATATATAAAACTATCATGATTCCGCCCCTTCAGGAAAAACTTGTGTCCTTATGTTGACAAAAAGTGTGGGAGTATGAAGATTGCAGACAGTAAGCATGAGCCAATTCATTTAGAATAATTCACTGACACATTGATTTTAGAAGAAACAAAATACGTTGATATGCATGTTTCCTGCCCATATGGAAAAGAAATAGTAAAAACATATATGATTTTTTTTTTTTGGAAGTCGAATTTCCCAGAGGAACCCACCCGAGGGATTAATAAAGTTCTATCTTATCTTATCTTATCTTAATCTTATCTTATCTTACTCAAGGAAAGTGGATGTCAAATCTAAAATTAGACAAATTAAAAACATACCAAAGTAAAGTGCTCTTTTTCCTCTCATGTAAGAAAGGGCTTTTGTGAAGCTCCTTACCCGTCCTTTGTATGAATTTCCCCAATGAGCAACAATAAAGGATATTTATATTCTATTCATAACTGCCGTCACGTGGCTCCAGTTAGCTATTGTCGCTGAAAGCACCGCTTGTCTTTTACTCATAGAGAACTGTAGCTGCCTCCATTTTATGGACATGTCTGCAAGCTGTGAGGCCAGCGTGTGAGACTGTGAGGCCAGCGTGTGAGACAAGCTGCTCTGAGATCAGTTGCTATCTGCGTGAATTTGGGTGAAACCCAGCTGGCACTAAGTGAGCTTCAGGTATTTAGGATCCCAACAGATGAGTTTTTACTTGCTAAACACCTAGGCCAACATATATGATGTAGAGAAGATGCAGTAGCCACTACACCAGTGCTGGGTCTGGTAATGGTGTCCATGGGTCATCCCGATACCTAATGACAGTCAACGTGCAATTGTCTAGCGTGTAGAGGTCAGTATGTTCCACCATGACCCTAGATCATCAGTAACCAACCACCGAACTGGGCATGCTGAATGATGTTACAAGCAGCATAACAATCTACACACTTTCTCCAGACCATTTTACATCAGTCACATATGCTCAGGGTGAACCCGCTCTCAGCCAGTCAGTCACTCCATAGTGCTGCGTAGTGAGCACAGGGCCCACTAGAGGACATTCTGCACTCAGCCCACTGTCAAGTCTGTTTCTTATTGTTTGGAGACATTCACACCAGTTGGGTACTAGAGGCCATTTTGTAGGGCTGTGACCAGAACCTATGCAGTTTCTCCTTGCACAAAGAAGCAGATACTGGTCCTTCTGACCTTTTACAGCTTTTTTTACTCATAGAGTAACTGCCTGATTCTTGGAATCACTTCCATGCTCTTGAGACTGTGCTGGGAGACATAGCCAATCTTCTTGCAATCCTGGAGGAGTTGGGCAACCTGTGCAACCTCTGCACGGTCTGGATATAGACTCATGTTACCAGTACTGACACTTACCCTGGCCAGATGACCAACAGTCAAAAAAGATGAGAAGGGAAAAAAATACCAGTGGCCTCCCCCTCTAAAAGTATTAAGTCCACACTAACTGTGAAAAATGAGAGGGAATAATCAGGTAATTATTCTGCTTTCAAAACTTAGAGTTCTTCCACTAAACTAACTCACTTGAACAATGGTAATACTATGTTTTGACAGGCCCTTTTTGAGCTTCCTGCTTGAAAAAATGACATGCCCAAAATGAACACAGTATTTCTCTGCAATTATAAACTCTGTGTAAACAATCTTGGCATCAAAATAAAGCTAACACTTGTGAAATTTCATCAGAGGTGTAAAAATTGCAGCAGATGTTACTGTGTCAAAGTTACTGAGGCTGGAACACAGAAAAAGTAAGTAGATTTTTTCCTTGCCTAATTTATTTATTTATTTATTTTTAGCATATGACTAAAATATGACTCAAGAATATGCTTTAGTTTACATTTTAACCCACAAATTCAGTAATCAATATATAAACATCATCTGTGCAAAGATTTATGTTTCTAAAGTGAAACAGTGAAAAATGACAGCATTTTTGATAAATAAATATTCAGGCGTTGTCCAGCCCTGTCCAATTTTGGCACACATTGGAAACTATATGTGAGCTGAATTTTTTTAGGTATTAAACAGCAGAAATTATTTAATTTCATTAACATGCCTAAAAAAGCCTATTTTCTGAATATTTGTGAAGAATCAAGCACACATTCACAGGTGACGGGCTCTTTCTGCCCTGCGCATGGAGTTTTTAAATGGCCTCTGGTGCTTAAAAGTCTGAGGGCCTGTAGCTCCGTCTTCTTTTGGCCAATTTGTATGATTGGCGCCTCTTTTTAATCATTTGAGCCAATAGAATCAAGGTAACAATGCTGCATTCACATCACTTCAACCAGTCAGAAGTTGCAAGGCCAGACCCCACGTCGCCCAAAATTTACAACATGTTAGCCTTCCATTATCAGTAGCTATGCAGGCTATTGGCTACCTGCGAAAACAGCGGAGGAAACTGAGACGGTAAAACAATTTCTGTCTTAGTGCATCTGCGCCTCTACGTGTTTTGGAGCTCTTCTTTTGCAGCTGGTTCAGTAAAGGTCGGAACATGGTGAAACTTGGTGTTTTGGAATCTGTGAGGTCTCTGCGAGTTAACAAGCCATTGTTTACCCAATTACATGAAGTCTGACAGGCTTGGTTGTTTGTGTTTAGCGGACTTTTGTGCATTTACGTTCCATAATTACGTTACCAGATTCTAAGGTTTCTTTGGATACTACACATGTTACATGTTGATATTTGCATAAAAGGCATGGTGGGTTACATAACTCTTGAACCAGTGCCCCCGGTACCAGGGGCATTGGGACTTAACTGCAACCAAATCACCAGAAAAAAATGCCTGTATTTCCTTCATGTCACCTTTCACCTTATTTTTTCTCAAAATATTATGAGTTAAGCAGCTGCGATCTAAGGAAAAAAATAATTAGCTTTTTAAAACAAACAGCAGCCCTGGCAAGACCAACAACCATCTGAACAAGTCTAACTTGGTGGCAGTGTGAACTCTTACTATAGTTGTGCTGTGACTGGAAACATCTAAAAACAACTAAAAGTTCACTCAGTATCGCAAGTTATAGCACGCTGTTTACTGTGTACATATTTTACTCGGGGCATAATGACAGGGGGAGCAGTTACTACCTTTGTGTCTGTGTTTCAGCAGTAAAGGATAACATCTTTTTCAAGACGATTTTCCACTGAGTAGTGGACAGTTACATCAGCAGGTGGAGTTTTCTATCACTCCCAGGAGGGTCATTGCTGCTTGGATTAGGGCTTGCAGTGTAGCAGCATCAGCTTTCCTTTTCATGTGCAGCATGACTGGGGCATCTATATGTCTCAGGTAGATTGGTAACATATCCAGCACTCTGATCGCGTCCAGGTTGGAAAGTTGATGATGAATTCAGTAATGGCATCTGACTTTTTCTTCTTGAAATGGACTGCCAGCATGGCCCTACCTCTCTTGATACTATGTTATACTTTTATTTTGGACCAATTATAAATATTAACTGAATAAACAGTGCAGTTCAATAAAACTGGAATTGGATGCTTTTAACTGGGTTCTCCTCAAGAACATTTTTATTTTTAAAAAAGCAGAAGTAGAAAATAATACATGGAACGTCATTAGGAGGAACAAACTGATTGTCAAAGTAAAAAAAATAAAATAAAATCGGATGACACATTTAAAAACACAGACTTATGTGCAAGAACCCCAGTTGTTAGGAAGAGGATTAAATTTTTTTTTAATCAAACAGCATTTCAAGCATGCATTCTTTAACAAAATCACCTCGGTCCTCTGTTTCTTTTACATGCATTTATTTACAGTCAGTGACTAATGTACGCCTGTCACATTCAAACATCTACCAAGTTAGTTTACAAAACAAGAACAAACAATATGTCTTTGCGACCCAATGACATGACTGTCTTAGATCCTGTGAAATGAGGTGCTCTGATGTAGTAAATTAATTTTGTGATGTTTTAGAATCCTATATAAAGTCCATTAATATCTCTAATCACTCACCCTTGGTTTTCCAAGGGTAATTTTTCATTTGTCAGTGAGATTAACAGGAATGAAAGGGAGATAGAGCCCAATAAATACAAAAGACAACTTCACATTTGTTTATGCTGTGAACGTGGGGTTGGGGAGGGGGTGTGCAACGACTAGTCACTGGGCCTAAAACCGACAATTAACACACAGTGACAATTCAAATAAGTCTCACAGGAACTTAACAAATTTGGATATTTTTAGGCACTAAAGACTACTTTGTTAGATTCAGGAAAACTGTGACTTGGGCAACATATTTCTGTAGAAAGTAAAAGAAAACATCACAATTGCAAAAATTCTAATACAGAAACTTAAACACAAAAGCTCATTCATGAAACAACTTGGTAATGAAAAATGTAAACACCCATGTCTCCAATATGTTTGTAGTTATGCAAGTTCAATTTAATTATTTGATTCACAGTAGTTTAGTGCTGCAGCAGTCGTGGTAAACATCATAACTGTGGAGGACACTGAGTGGATGGGCCTAAGGGGAGCTACCCTTCACATCCCTTTGAAACTAAGGAAAGGTCATTCGTGCAGATAGTCTTAGCACTAAAAACACCAAGGGGGTCATTTTGACCCGTTGGCATTTTAAAAATCCCGTAACTGTGATGAATTAAAACCCCATCATTTCATATTTCATTACTTTTCCTAAAATGGGCAAAATGTGTAAAATGTCTTTACACACATTTGGAGTGAAAGCTGTTACATGACCGAAGCTAGCTAACCATGACTGATAAATAAATATACAGGGAATTGTACAAGATAAATAATTAATGCCGTGGTGATTTTGCTCTGGCTCAAAATCCCATCTTCAGGGGCGTGTTCGACCAAACACTTGAACCAGGTGAACCAGGTAGGTAGCTGACTGTTCAAGTAGCTGGAGAACCATAGCTCGACTAAACAGAAAGTACATACTATGGAGAAGTAATCTAAGCAAATAAAAAATGAAATTCAGGGCATAGAACCCAAACAGGTTTTGGGCTAGAGCTTGTTTTTTTCTAAGAAAAAAAAACAAAACATTAATGATTTTTTTCCACTTCTTTTATTTCACCTGATTGTCCATGTCCTTCAAGTGGGATGTAGACAACCAGCATCACAGTTTGAGAATCACTCACAGTTTTGAGAACCATTAATGGGACCAGAGAGTTGAATGAGTATGAATACCACAACTATCTCACCTATCTCACTGCAAACTGTAATATAGAACTGCTATCTTATCTACTTAGCATTCACTTAACGACATTAAATTGCAAATATAATACTGTTTGAATAACACAAAATTATTACTTTAGTTTACTTTTAATGTTATTTTGTATAACGAAATAACCAACAACACATGATGTAGAAATCCACTGTCTGATTAAAAAACTGGAGTTAACAAATATCAAGATTTTCACAATGTTATTTAGCGAACAGTTATCTTCTAAAAACAAAAAACATCTCATCTTTCTTTGAGAGTGAACTGCACAAAACGAAGTTTGTTTGTTGATATTGGTAAAGCTGTGTGAAACTTTGCATTAGAAATCACCTGCCACTTTAAACACAGTTACACAGTTTATGCTCCCCACCATTTTGCTGCTGTATCATCATGCCTAAAGCAGAATTTCCATAACTACAACTTTATTGACATCCGCATGTGTTAATGCATAGCGGAGATGAGAAGCACAATAAAATGTGTAGCTGGTCCAATGAGATCATGGGAAGATTTTACTTTCTAACTTGTTAGGCCAGTAGCTTCATGGCGTCAGCTGAAAGGACCACAAGACTGCAGCACACACAAGATGAACTCGCTTGACAGTATTTTGTATATAGCTGCCAGATTTAATTACACACTAACAGAAAGTGCCAGAACACTGTTCCAGATTGTTCTGGCACATTTTAACCCCTGCTTTTGTCTGCTAAAATCACAATGGAGCAGTCTGCAGCATTCGTTAAGAGGTAAGTTGTGACCATTTTCTGAACTATCAATTTTCAGTTACTTTTCAGTTTTTGAATTTTTTTCTGGTTTTCTCTGCACACAGTTTATTAATAGTCATGCCTGGCCTATCGCAGTGCCTTGTTAACTTGCATCAGTCAAGTTTCTATGGCTCATTTCCAGTTTGCCCAAAATGCTACTCATAAAACCAATTATATGGTTCCTACAACTTTGACTTTTCACACCATCTAACTATGAGATCATTCTTTGACTTTTAAATTATTTAAACTGTGTCCAAAGTGCACTGGTCATGATCCCTGTTAAACAGTTTTTTCTGAAATATTATATCTATTAAAAGCTGTTGTAAATATAGGGTCACAAACATGAGAAATTCCTTTACTCTTTGCTCTTCTTCACTGTTGCTGACAAAACATGAAAGAAGAACATATTTCCCCCCCCAAAATTGATTTATGAGATAATTCTAGTTTCCTTATTAGTGGGATTATTTTTCTATATGTCAGCATCATTGTTGACATGAGTTTTTCCTTGAGTTTCTTTCCTTTTTTCTAGGGTGACACATGCAGTTATGTGAGCAACACACAGACCTGTGTTGCAATCAAATGTGTGACCAACTGCAGACACACATTTGTAACTTGGATGTGGAGCAGAAGCACCATCTTAATGTCTGCAAAGATATTTATTAACAAGCCTGTGACTCAGTGGTCATGAGATTTGGGTTCATAGCTACAACTTTTAGACCAAACAGCAGTTCTTCCAAGTAAGAGAACCCACTGTCTTCTTAACATTCATGGTACAATGTGAATTTACTCATCAGATGTCATAAAGTGTGTAAAGGAGTGCCCACTATCAGAACTGTGGCACAATAGTAAATGGGTGCTCCAGCAAGATAGCCCATCATGACCAACTCGTAGCACCTTATATAGTCTGTGAAAATGAAAAAAATATACCTCAAACACTCTAAAAAAAAAATAACTTTTTGTGCTAACTGTCACATCTGTTTTATTTGTAACCTATAGCACATTAAAACAACAAAAGCTGACCCAAAGTGCTTTAGAGACAGACAAATTTACATTAGAAGAAATCTGTTTCAAAATACATGAAAAACTGACAGGTGTGTTTTACTGTATTAAATAATTATTATGGAAAGTAAAAATAAAAGTGATTCAGTGGTTGTTGAAATGTCTTCAGAATTTGCGAATTGATGATTCATCTCACAAATCATGACACGGTGCTCTCCCATACATAAGCTGCATTTATAGGTTAATTCGTTATCTGAGTAACACGAAAATTTGCATTATTGCACAGCACTAGCAAAAAGACGGTGGTCAATTTTAAATCAGGTACAGTTTTGTCACTAAGCTTTTGGATCTCAACTTACATTATGCTGATTTTCCACATTGCATGTTGAATGTTTTTTATTCCTGTCCTGTCTGGCAGCTTTTACAATCAGAGTTATGATCTGAACGCACTGTTGCGCCATAAACTGTGAGAAAGTGATTGTCTGTGTATGTGTGTTTGTCATGAAATGTATTTGACAAGGATGCGCAGTTACAATAATGACCCCTAGGAGGCAGAGGCAGATGGAGATAGATCCAGGAGATTCAGGCCATCCACAGTCCCCAAGAGTACCTAAGACCATCTTGGTGCCACATCTTGGTGACAACTGTGCGTCCATCCCAGCAGGAGAAGTTTGGTGGCCCCAGATGGGGTGCCCACGGCCAAAGGATGATAGCTCCAGAGAACCAACCCCAGAACCAACAAGTACCCACATCCCAGGGAGGAGGATTGACATCAAGCGGAGAGAAGCGGTAACTCCACCCTCTATGAACATGTCCCACAGGGGCTAAAGCTCAGCAAGCCCCAGACCAAGGACCAGGCATGCACACAGGCACACACACATACGACACACAAAGACAAACATGCACACACATCAACGCACTCCCCCTGAGATGTAGGTGAGCAGACGCCCTCAAACCACCAGTGGAGCCTCGACCAAGGCAAGATGTGTGAATGAAGGGTGTATGAAGACACCCCCCATCAAGCACACGCACACGCACACTTTCTGAATGGTTTTTTGTTTTTTCTTTACAGATATATATGTAAAGGAATATTAAAATATTACTAATGTTAACTGGTAATTTTCTCTGTGGTTTCTCTGTAGCAGTTAGAGAACAGGGGGTGATTAACCTTTCTTGCTACTTTTTAAGTATATAATGTTATTTTTATTGCTGTACTGTAAAGAAAGAAAATATTAAAACAGGACAGCTCATGGAAGTGTTGATAGAAAGTCCTGAGTATTTCATCAAGACTTAATGCCTTGGTAAAGATCAATGATCACTCTGCTTTATGGCAAGCCATTCCCTGGACCCTGAGGCCGTTTACAGAGAGATCTGATGGCTTCAGTCTGTCTTGGTCCTTCCAGAAGTCTGATCCACATGGGCACAAGAGACACATCTGTATGGATTACTCCCGCAAAGCCAATCAAGGAACAAACACTCTGCCAATATTCCCTCCAGATGAGTCCTGAGCTCTCAACAGAGGACTGAGATGAAAGAGAGAAACCAGAGAGGGATTGTTGATTAACCCCTCTAGTCAGAAGTAAATCTGTACACAGTAAAGGAGAACCCCAGTCACTGGTGCAGGACTCAAACATGTCCACCACAGCAATTTGAAAAAGGCTTCTTGTCAGCCCCACTTGTCTTTAAGTACAGTGTTCAAAGCAGTTTCCTTTTCACTTGTTTAACTAAATTAAAATTTATCAAAAGAAAATTTGAATTTTCTTTTTGTGTGCTGAATGATCTCAAAATTTCAAGTGAGGGTATTTGACTAATCTAATCTGTGTACTGGTTTCATAAGACACAGAAGCATTGTCATGTATGTCTTAGTGTGTTAGCCCCCTTTCCTCCACCACCAGCCTTTCAGTTGCATTTTGCAGATTTGTTGAGATTATTAGTTGAGTTGGGACTTACCAGCACTCCTGTTTTTTTTTTTTCTTTTTCTTTTCTTTCTGGGCTTCATTTTGTTATTTTTTTTTTAATATTAGTTTAGTGTATAAGTCTGAATTCAATAGTGATTGGTTAATCTTTAGAAAGAAAAGAACTTGATTAGAAAATAAAATTATTTGGGTGAAATGTAGCAGTTGCTTGGATTTTCTTTGAAATCCACCACATTTGAAAACTTCGAGTACCACAAGCAGAGTACATCCTATTGGAATAAATTGGTTTCAAAGTCACAAAATGGACATTGTGTGCCCATTTACACAAGCAGTAGACTACATTTTCATGACCATCTCAAGTTTTGCCATCAGACAGGAATGAAAATTTCTTTTTAACTGCTGTACACGTTGGCCTTTGCTCACCATTTTGAAGTGTTAAGTGCAAAATAATCTGGATGAGGGATCCTTGTAGCTCCTTCAGTTCTCGTACTTAGATGTACATGAGAGTAGACAGCTTTGTGTGCAAGTTCAATAACCAAAATCTGACAAATACTCTAGGGTCTGTGAAAGAAAAATATGACCATGATGTTAACCTTAAGCATGATTTGTATGAAGCCCCATTGGGTGATCATTGTGTATACGTTTAATTAATCATTGTAAAACCTTAAATAATAATACCAATACTATAACATTCTATGCAAAAAACACTATTAAATAACTATTAGCATATAGTCACCATGATAATAAATAAATACTATCATGGTTACTGATGGAATAAGGTCCGTTGTAATCTCCAATCACTATATCCCCACACACTCACCGTCCGTATAATTGAAACCAAAATTTCATTTTTAACCACCTGCCAACATTTGAAATGCTCACTGTCACGTCACCTTTTGGCTGAATTAAAATGGAATTAGCTGTAATTGCGCTGGCTTTGGGGATTATTTTACTTAACGTAAGGTCCTTTGAACACCTGAAAGACAGGACATAGATAAGCGATTTCCATTAAAATTCTAATGAAAAGACGGTGGTGGAGTATTACCAGAAATAAGAGCGTTTAGTCATTCACTTGCTAGTAATTGGACAAGAAATTTTCAGTAAATTCCTCGGTGACATTTGATTTAGAAGAGATTGATCAATTAAGTTGCAATACATGAGGAATCCACAGTATTGAAGTATGGGATTGACAGCTGTGAAATATTTGATTCCTTCATGTGCATGTCATTGCAATGATGTGGTAGCTGTTTGTAGTTTTAAAATTCACTTTTTGCACTTCTAACAAAATGGTTTGAGGGTACATTAATTAACAACTTGAAACAATAAGCAAATAAGTCTTTCCTTTCAGACGGAAAGAGCCAATGGGATTTTATTGTAATGTTTACATTCACGTATCATTGCTGTCCTCATTATTTGGAACTAGAGCAAAGTAGGAACGCTTGGCTTACTTAACTCAGCAGAGATCAGCTTAGACACTGGACTGCAAAGGCCCTTTCTACTCATTCTACTTATAACAATTTTTTTGCTTTTCTGTACCTCACAACTCTGCATAACTGATAGGATTTTTCTCACTTAGAATTTATCTTATATCAAGTCCCAGTAACATTTTATTAGCTTTTATTGAACTCAGTGTTAGAAAACTTGAATAATGTTCAGACCCTGAACCAGAACTCAGTGTTACATAAAGCTTTTGTAAAACACACGTATCCACCACCCACTATCTTTCACGCACACGCATACATGCGTGCACACACCTGACAGAATGTATATAAAGGAGTCATCTATTCATCTGTATGATAAATAAGGACAAGGTCCCAGCTGAATTCGAGAAATCTCATTTCTATATCCCACTGACGACGCACATCAGGTTATTGATTTGTATCCATGACCTGTAACAAATCAGTAATGTCGTGCTCCCATGACCCAGTGTTAAATAATGAATGTGCTTTTAGAGTTAGAACTTTGCCATTTAAAATGAAGTACATGACTCATCAAACCTTTCTCTGGAGGTTTATTCTTACAATTCATTGACAGCTACAGTACAGGAGCAGTTCTTATTGATGTTTCACTAGAGCAAAAAAAATAGGAAGCTTCCTTTACTAAAAACACTCGAATTAAGTGGATTGATAATATGGGGATTTCACTGACAGATGGCCCACGTTCCCTAAACACACAGCTAAATCACAACCTATGTGTTAAGGTGATTTAGAATGTAAATTTTCTGCATTTAGCCATTGAAATGCACATGACAAAACTTGTATAAATGCCAGAAATCCATATAAGGATAAATGAAACAAGTGAATTGAAGATTTCTAAAAATCTGCAGGTGTTATCAAATTCAAATTCAAATTTTATTTGTCACGTACACAGTCATACACAGTACGATATGTAGTGAAATGCTTGGATAACTGCTCGTGACCTAAAGAAAACAAAAAGGAAAAGGCTATGAATAAGATAGGAAATAAATATGAAAAATTAAAAAGGGTAAATTTAACTGGAAGGAATAAGATAAAATATATAAATTAAAGTTGAAAATAAAATAACTGTACAACAAAATACACAATATAGAACTATATAAGAATGTATGAAGAAATCTAAATATAAATAAATATATACACAATAACAGCAGCTGTACAAGTATTAACCGGAAATGAAGAATATAGTGACCAGTGTTGTGCAAAAACAAAGTCCAGAAAGTCCAGTGTGTGTGTAAGAACCATATGTGTGGGTCAGTACTGTGTGGTGGTGTGATTGAGAGACCGTATCGCCTGCGGGAAGAAGCTCCTCCTCAGTCTCTCTGTGTTGGTCTTCAGGGAGCGGAATCGCTTTCCTGACCTCAACAGAGAGAACAGTCTGTTGTTGGGATGGCTGAGGTCCTTCACGATCTTCCTGGCCTTGGTCCAGCACCGCCTGCTGTAGATTGAGTGCAGGTCAGGGAGCTCGGAGCGGATGGTGCGCTCAGCTGACCGCACAACCCTCTGTAGAGCTCGTCTGTCCTGCATGGTGCTGTTCCCGAACCAGGTTAAGATGTTTCCCGTCAGGATGCTCTCTATGGTGCACGAGTAAAAGTTCCTGAGCACCTTGGAGGGCAGTTGGAAGTCTCTCAAGCGTCTGAGGTGGTAGAGACGCTGTCGGGCCTTTTTCACCACGGTGTTGATGTGACAGGACCATGACAGGTCCTGCGTGATGTGAACTCCGAGGTATTTGAAGCTGTCCACTCTCTCCACTGGGCACTCGTTGATGACGGGGTCTGGTAGTTCCTCTCCTGCTTAGTGCTGAAGTCCACTATCAGCTCCTTTGTCTTACTGACGTTTAGAAGGAGGTTGTTCCTCTGGCACCAGTTCTCCAGATTCCTAATCTCCTTCAGGTAGGCCGTCTCGTTGTTATCAGAGATCAGGCCCACCACGACGGTGTCGTCAGCAAACTTGATGATGGTGGTGGAGCTGGTAGTGGCCACACAGTCATATGTGTACAAAGAGTACAGCAGGGGGCTCAGAACACACCCCTGGGGGGCTCCAGTGCTGAGAGTGGTGGAGGCTGAGACATGTCCGCCCATCCTGTTAGTGTATTTTCCCCTCGGTTCTTAAACATTTAAAGTTGGATCATAATGTTTTCAAAAGCAAAGGAAGGAAGATTTCCTAAAGCACACATATATATGTCAAATATATGACACACACATTTTTTGTGAGACTCTTTATAATTCCGATAAGGCCCGGTTAGCCATCAGTTGCTGCTTAAACACAAATGGTTTACAAAGTTCAAATGAACTCGGTCCTTTCCTTCATGTTTTCATTAACATTATTAACATATAACTCAACAGCACTCACTCTTTTTCCCTTTATCCCATCTTCATACTTAAAATACATAATCTCCGAGGAGAGCCAATGAGCGTGAGTCATTTTCCGTGCAGCATCAGCATCAGCATCCTAATTGTATGCAGAGAACAGAAAGGGCTTTTCCTGACCTTGTGCTTCGTTTGTAATCTCCTTTGTGGAAATTACACTCTCACTTTATGAATATATTGTAATTAGGCATATGTATTCTAACAGGCAGTAAGATATAGTTTCTGCCTAATCTCTCATTTATATGCAAAGGAGCACCAGTTAAAGAGCTTAGACTTTCTTCCGTCTTACTGATTCCTTTTTCCCCTAATCAAGTTACTTTTTTTATTTCTCTTTTCTTGGGCTGCTGTATCCTTTGCCTTTTTTCTGCTAGCAGAGCAGCACCCATTACCAATTCTTCTGAGGTTATGTGAGAAAAATGTAGATGTCAAATGTTCCAGACGAAAGTCCAGGGGCATGGAAGCAATTACAGCCTAATGACGTTTTGTTTTGTTTTTGTTTTTGCTTTTATTTTGCATTTTTTTTAATCTAAAACTATAGCAATAAACATGTAGCCAAGCAAGGTTTACCTTTGTTAATTCAATGAGTGGAAATTACATTTTATACAAAATATTCTTTTTAAAGTGTTAATTGTGCATTTTAAATAAATATCTGTTTTTAATGGATAACAGTGTATTGTATAGATATTATTAAGTTAATACAATTAATAAAATCCTGTGAGTGCATTTCTTCACAGAGAACTACTCTTCATGTGCAAAATCATGTAAAAGGGTTGAAGTTACTTCATATTCTAAGATTAAAGTTTAAAAAGAGTTAGTGCCTGAAGGGCAGCAGGCCAGCAGACATTTTTGCTTTGATCAAAAACCACGGCAAGGCTAAAACAGGAACAAGAGACATAACACGCATAGATGATGGCTTGTTGAAAGCTAAAACTATTCAAAGGATGAAAACAAGTGTGTAGTTTGCTTTTAATAAATCCAAAGTATTGTGCCTAATTGACTGATAACCTTACACAGATTGAAAAAGCTGTTTCTGTTTAGAAAATACATTTCATTACACACAGCAGCAAAAACTAATAATAAAATAAAAGGTAAAAATGCACCAATCAAGTATCAAATTAGGATTTCAATTAGGGGAAGAAAAATCTCTAGTAGTAACAAACATTTTAAGTATTAAATAGGTAGCGTAGGGCTTGTTTAATTATTGACCTATTCACTGGAATAATATTTCTCTTTCAATTTTATTGTTTTATTTCATGTAAACTTCATATTCTGGCCTAAAGAAAAGAAAAGGCAAGCAAACACTTACTTATTCATTTTAAGAGTTCGTGATTCCATAAATGTCAATGAATTCATCTGAGGCTCAGTTATGAAACGCATATCCCTAAAAGAAAAAACTGAATGGTCCACCTGTTCTCATAAATAGCTTGGTGAAAAGCCTTCAGTCACTTGGAAATTAAGCTCCAAACAAGTTCATTTACTCCCAGACGTGTTCAATTGATTTTGCACCTCAACTTCAAAGGAGTGCCAGTCAGTCTCTGTGGGGCATGGATGGAAAGGCAGAGGCTTCGGCCGGCTGGTTTTGCAGACCTGATCAAATTCCCACCTACTGGCTACACCTACTATCCCTGCAAACACAATTAGTATTCATGGAAATGCTATTGATTTATTGTACCATTGGGTGGATACTTGAGGCATAGAAAATGAAATAATTAAATTGAGCCTTTTATATCTTTGTACCACAAGTACTGATGAAAAATGTGCAAACTGTCTAGCCTTAGGTGCTATTTACTCTGGTAAAACATCAAGCAACACATCAGTTCATTGCTGGATAGATCCATGCAATTAGCATTTTAAAATCCCATTTAAGTTGCTGTTTACACTACTCCTGAGAATTTTAACGAGTACCGAGTTCAGACACTTCTATTAGCCTTAGCACACCTGAGAGTAACAACATTTTTATATGCACTGCTTAGACAACGTTATTATTATTCGTTTTCAGACTCACAAATGACATCACATTTCCAATGCAAGAGTCTTGATGACTATGGAGACATTTGTAATGTTACAAATGGTAAAGTAGTAATTATTCCTGAATGTGAAAGAAAGAAAACTTTAGACACTCACACAGCAGAAAGAACTGAAGCATGTGGACACTAAATAAATAAATAACAACTTGAATGTTGAATGTCTTAACCTGGGATAAATGTGCAAATTTATTTTAAACTCTGATTATGTCTTCACTGACAAAGTGGGGCTAAACTGCATCATTTTAGAGATTACATTGACAAAAGGCTTTTTTAGGCAGGTTTGCAGAAAAAAAAATAGCTTAAGCCAATCCAAACCCCTAATTCTTTATAAACAGTCCTTCTTTTTATGTGTTTCATTTCACATCTTTGCGCTAAAGTCCTCTTTTTATGTAATTGTTGTGACTAGGCCATGTAATGAATAAAACTGCTCCTCTGTGCTTAGTGATTGAAGTTTGCTTTTGTGTACAGATGTCTGAAGATTCCAGCTGTTATTGTTCAGAAAGCCTCACATTTTTTTGTGTCGAGTACACCTTGAAATTTATCCGTCAGCTATTTAAAGTCTAAAATCGCTACAAAAAAAGAACTTAGAAGTGAATTATTAATACAACAGGTGAAGGTCACACCATTTTTATTGCACCACATCTGGTATTATGGCTCAATGCGAGAGAGGTGTTCTATACAAAAATAAATGAACAAGATAGGGAAGTTGATGAAAGCAGATTTACTAGTTGCAGTAATATATTTAAATAAAATTGTGTATCCTGAACATAAAAAACTCCCTTAACTTCCAAGTGTCAACTTTGCCTCTATTTTTTTCAATTCCAACCAAGAGTTACAAGAGTCACTTGTAACATAAATATAATAACAATAATGGTCTATAATAAATTCTTCATGGCCCATATACATGTCATGCTGTGACAGATTAAAAGCATTTCAGCATACAGGCCACTTTCCTTTTTTCAAATAAGGTGAAAGGAAAGTAGGGCATTTCAGGTTCTAGTTACATGACAGATTACAACATTTCTAAGTAGTCTTTAAGTGTATGTAGGCGATGTATTCAAAGACACTGCATTATTTAATACTTGTTAATTTGTAAAACACATACACTATCACTCAAAAGTCACTTAGGTCACATAGAAATTGTCTTGATTTTGGTAGAAAGGTCCATTTGCTTATCAATACTATACCACAAAATTTTCAGTTGTTGGGAATTCTTATTAAAAGAGGAACAAATTCCAGTAATTTGAGTAACTGGAGCATTAACTTTTGCTACTTTAACAAAAGGTTTGTTTTCTCATGTGACTCTGTGGGAAAATTAATTGCCCATCCCTGGTTTAAGAGGAATAGTGCTTCATTTCTGAGTGTGAGACAGAGATGCTTCACTGGCAGTTTGATTAAATGGCACCCAAAAAATACCTGTCGACAGAGAAGAGATGTTGGCCTTCTAGGCAGAATTTTAAAAAAAAAAGACTGGAAAAGAAAAAGAGAAAAGATTAAGATGGCAAAAAAGTCTTTTTCTGCCTGTAATTGAGTCAGTCATTGGATCGTAACCCTATTGAGCTGTTAAGGGAACAGTTTGACCAAATGCTACATTGGAAGTGTCTATCAAACCAGTCCCACTTGTGGGAGGTAAGCACGGGGTGACATTTCTCCAGATTACCTCAACAAATTGATTTTGATTGCTGCAAATGGATGATCCCTTAACAAAACTTTGAAGGATAACATTATTCTTTCAAGTAATGTCTAACCTTTTCAGTGCCTACACTATAGTCCCTTTTCACTTTAAAACTGATTTTATGAATCAAGGCATTTGGAGTCTATTTTTTGAGTAACTATTCAGCACTGGTGTGTAAATAATCAATCTCATAACAACTGGCAAGCTTACAAAAAAACTGAAAAAAAAGAATCATGGGCTCATTAACTCACAAACAACTATTTTATCAGCAATCAACAACTGTGTACAAAGTGCCAAGATACAGAGTTTGCTAAGCTAGAGAAAGACTTGAGCAAAAAGAGATAATTAGGTGAAGAGGTTGAAAGTTTAAAACTATTGATTCAAAACCCAATTTCTGGGGAAAGTTTCTCTTATACAGACAGTTTTTAGTTCAAGGTCAAAACAGAAACACTGGAGGTGAGATGCATGGGAGGTGGAGGATCAGCCACATGATAAAACATGGTCTAATTATTGCAGTGCATAATATTCTCAAGGTCCTTTTTTTTGGTGTGTCCTACTCTTTGACATAGATTTAGAAAATGAAGTACAAATCCTTTTCTGCAAGTTGACAAAACTCTGGCTTGAAAGTTGTATTTCATGGTAAACTGACACACTAGCAGCAGGCGAGTTTCTTTACTGCTTGTGCTTTACCGCATTATTTTCTTGTTTGGGGACTGCATGAAACCAAAGTGGCCAATTAAATACATGACATATTTAGAGGATTGCGATGCTGCTTTATTTAATTGTATTTCCAGTTACTGCAAAAACCCACGGTCTCTAACTAGATGATACTTTGAGCTTGGTCTACTCTTATTAAATACCCTTTTTCATAATATCTGGGGAGAGTTTTGTAAGCGAATGCAGCACTTAAGCCTCTGTTTGTCCTCACCTATAACTTGCTCCAGGCTCGTCTTGCTGTTTGTAAACCTTTTGGGAGGCAGAGCAAAATTTTTTCTGCAGTTTGTATGAAAGACAAGCGCCAGATATCATGAAATTAGTAAGTTGATAATAATATGAATAATTCATATCCCAGAGTGGGATGAGTCTCCGGCTCTCATGCCACTCTGGATTAATCACAGAATTAGCTCACAAAAACACACAAAGAAAAACAAACAAATTACTGAGAGAGAATAGGACTGACACAAGGGAGAATTCGAAGCTGGTCTCAAAGTTTCTATGACTATCAGAAATATTCGCTTCCTTTCCCTTCAGCCACTTCACATACCATGATGGAGGTTATGGTCTAATAATTTGCTACTGGGAAAAGCATCCATCCCCTGTGGTGGTGACTGAAATCTCTTGGCACTGGAGGGAGTCCCCGGAAGGCGTTGAAAAGGGGTTGTCAAAAGGCAGTGGGGGATATGGTGAAATTATTAGTGGCCTATTTCAGGCAGGTCTTATATGGATATGGATGTTTAAGGCTGTCCAGCTCACACTTGGACTGCTCAGTGTGCACACTGAAGATTTCGTGTGTTGGTTTCACCTGTAAATGATTTGTTCAGAATCTGCATTTCTTCATGTACTTTTTTAGACCGATAGAGAGAAGTCCAGTGTCTTTAAATCATAGCTTGATTTTCTAATAAGCAATGAAAAAGTGAAGCTTTGGCTATTTTTGAAGTAGATGGGACACATACCGGAATTTATATCTATTTTCTATTATTTCTCTGTTTCTCTATTATTTCTATTTATTTTAGGAGTCATACTTGTCACTGGGCCAAGCTTTCAAAACACTTTGGACTGCATTAGTTTTCTGATTATTTCAGATAAGAGTAAATCTTTACAGATGATGTAATCTATCTGTAAGATGTTTTGTTGATAGCAGCAAACGAATTTGGAAAGTCTCTGAGAACCTGTGTCTTTCATGCCTTTGATCATTAATGTATATATAGGTTATTTTCATTTCATTAAGTGTGGGAGGGCTAAAGTGTAAATTACCTTAAGGACTGCCTGACCTCTTTCTTGACCACACACCATGACAGACAACATTTTCACAGCTAATATATTTTGGTGTTTAGCAACATATAAGGTAGGCAGACAAAGGAGACTTTGTTTAGGTAAAGGGGAGTCTCCTTGCTGACAGTTTATGATTGTGTTTCCCATTATACAGCTTTTATGCATAATTAAGCATCTGTTAAAGGTTAAAATGCTCCTTTACAAGATGTTAAATTCATCCTGTGGCAAACACGGTTTAACTGTGTTCATTTTGTGGCTTTAGCTACCCTTCATTAAAGCTTAACTCTTAAAACTGTCACCTTGCCATCTTTATTTCCATGTACCACATTCCACCCTTCATTCATATCTAAATTATGTTTTATGTATATTGTTTGTTCATGTGAGTGCTTACAAATCAACTTGATTGTGTTAAACTTTGATTATTTAAATTCTTTTTGTTTTGCATGTACAGTGCGTTGAAAAAGCAATGGCCCTTTTTCTAATTTCTTAGTTTTTGCACTTGTTCAATCAGAAATCTGCTAAATAGAACCTTTCTGACAAAGTGAAGTAGGCTAAAATATCTCAAAAATGTCTCGCCCTCTGTGTGTTTATAAATCACTTTGTATTATTAAAGTCTCTCTTTTGTCCTGTTTGACACACAAGTACTTTCTAGGTTTAGGAGGTGTTTCCTTTATCACATGGGCAAGGTAGGTTTTTTTAGTCCCCCCCCCCCCCTTAATAATGCAAGATAACTCAAGCTATCTAATATTAAAAACATGTTTGCTGATGTCAAACACTGAAAGTGTGAAAAATATGTAAGAAAACAAAAAAAAACAAAGAAATCCTGGCCCTGTATACTGTATACTGTATATATTTATCAACTCAATCTTTGAAAGCAAGTGAGGTGGGGTTGTGTACTAAGACAACAGTCTCAAATTGAAAAAAGTTTGAGAATATCAAGCCTGAAAAACTGAAATGAACCGAGCGAAGAAATATTTTTTTGAGTTTCAATATAGACAGCACCACTTGCAAAATGTGAAATTTCTCTTTACACTGTTGGTGTTAAATGAAATCCCCTGAGCGGATACAAATATTGAAAAGCAGATGGTCTGACGCTAATCTGGATTTCATATTAATGCCTTAAGTCACTAAGAAATGTATACAACAGAGAGTTTTCTTGACAACTTAAAGAAAATCTGTTGGTGTCAGTTAAAATACTGATGCAGATTTACACCGCACTCCACCCCACCCAACACACCCATTCCTGCTTATTTTTCTTGCTCTTCCGCCGTCTCTCCACCTCCATCATTCTTTTTTCCCTCTAAATCAACTTCCACTGTCCTGAAAAACGAGTTACCCTGAGGAGAAGGATAATTATTAACAATTAATATTCATAATGATGTCTCTGTCCCTGGACAGCCTTCGCCTAGTCTCAGTCAAATGGATTTAGAATTCAATTTTTATTTTACATAATCCAATCAAAAATGTGAATGCACCCCTCAAACACATCATTCCCTTGGTGCTTGCAAATCCAAATCTGGTATTCTCAAAGTTTGACATCTGCTAGGTTTAATATTCGCCACTATATACTGAAGAAGAAAAATGAGAATGTTCATTGTTAACTAATGCATTATCATACTTCGGTGAACACGACATCAAGAGTATATGCAATAAGTTACCAAGAACAAAAGGTTCTGTTCAGAAATTTCAGGCCAAGAGGTCAAAGTGTTGTTAAGCTGGTACTCTCAAAAACTAAATGCCTACCTGCATTTACCTTACAGCACAAAGGTGTTGTGCAGCTTGAACTGTTATGTTGTATTAAAATCCGCATGCAAATTAACATTCAATTCAAATGCTAGCCTAATTTAACCATCAGTGACAGGCTCTGCATGTTAATCACAAGCTAAAAAACACAATCACTGACAAAATTTTTGAACCTTTAGCTTTTCAGTCATCAGTGCACTTTGGAAGAAAAATGAATAATACAGCTCAATCCATTTAAAAACATCCGGTATCATCACACGCATAGGTGTATTACATTATAGCTGTAGTTATAAACCACGTTTAAAACTGAAGTACTGAGTCTGATGTCAGACCTGGTAAGCAATGGCAGAATATGTGTTTTTGTGCTTTCCAACCAAATAAAATCTCCAGAGATTTCACAGCTTAAAGCACACGTGTAAATGAAAGCAATCAATATAGTTTACTCGCAGTTCACTAAATATCCCTTTTTGTTTGCTTTAAACACTCAGGTATTTCATCCAATTATCACCTTGTTTCTTCATTAGAAGTTGTATTATTTGTTTTGTTTTGAAGTAATTCACTGAGGCTTTCTAATACACCATGAGTGCTGTGCATGCTCTTTCCCTGCAATCACTGAGACTTCAGTTTTGTTTTCGACAGCTTTTAAATCAATGTTGCTTTGCACCTGCTTTTTAACAGGCATGAGAAATTGCGAAAGCACTTTATCAAATGTGCACACAGCACACTACACAGGAGGGCCAAGTGATATCCCAGGATGAAGTGTTGACAAAATGCTGCAGACTCATTTCAGAATATCATTTCAACATATTTAAAATGTCTTCTTTATTTCCATTGCATAAGAAGAGTGCAAAAAAAAAAAAAGGAGGTGCTCTAGCAACTACACAGTGCCAGACCCCACAGCCTCGTTGATGGCTGCTTCTGGCCCACATATTTGAAATACATAAAATGTGCTTTTGATGAGCCAAAAACATCACAGCATGGAATTAATACTTACAGCGTTTACAGCTTAAGAGACTGTATTCAAAACTCAGGATTACTCAGATTTTCTGCAATTCTATCAAAACTTTTCCCGGAACTCCATAAAAACAATAAAATCACACATTAAAAACATCTTTTAGGTGAAATTTGTACATTGGATTAGAGAATTATACTTATTATTGTTAAAAAGATTTGAGGCTCATTTATGTTCACTACTTATGGACTATGTAATTCTGTAGTAGTTTAGTTTTAATGTAGATAAACCTTTTTTCTTTTCTTTTTTTTTTTAGCAAAAGAGCAATCCCATTATCCTTCAATTAAAAAGAAAAATCGATTTGTGTGAGATGCATCATTGACTTTCATAGAGATCTTTTTCTTTAAATCCCTCTTCAGCATGCACTTGTCCTTGCTGCTTTGAGAACCAAATTATTCTATAATCAAACTCTTATTGTTGCTTTTTTATTTGCATCTGTGTGTTTTTCTGCCATCTTTCCCTCGCTGCCCTCTTTGGGGTTGATTAGACAAGAGAGGGCAAAGTTTGAATATGCAGCAAGCCTCTGCTGTGTTTTGCATCAAACTTATATCAAGACATAATTGTGATAAATGATGCATGTAATCAGCCATTAAATAATGCTAGAATATGCAACCTCCAAAGTTAAACTGTGACCAGCATGTCTGTGTCCTTCGTCCCAAGTGGATGGGTACCATCTGGCTGCAGCCATTACCACTGACCCGAGTGCCAGACTCCTTAGTGTGCAAGGAAGCTCAACATCGACCGGTCAAGCCCCTGCACACCTGACCACATGGAAGCAACCTTGCCAGAAGTGTTAGGGGACAAATTACAGATTCAGGATGGTCATATCCTAAAGGTTCCATTCAAGTCTCTGTACAGCCTCATCCATACGAACAGTATTTTTTTCCTAAGCTGTGTGTTTTTCATTGTCTTTTTGAGCATAGTGAGACCAGCGACCTGTCCAGTCTGTACCTCACCTGCCCTGTGACAGCTGGGCTAGGCTGCGTTTTTGAAACTTCACTGAAATCACAGTTTAACTTGGCTTTACAAACTATGAGGTTAAACTCTTGGCCTTGTTAAAGTCAGGGGTGATCATCTTTTTTGTCAAAACATACCAACTTTTTTTATCTTTTACTAAACTTCAAAAATAGTTGGAATAAAACAAAACGAGCTTTGAATTTATAAGGGCTAATCTGACGTGTAAACACGGGGGCGAGATATGAGCGCTTACAGTATGATACAGTGTCACTTGGTAAATGCTTGCTCTTGTGATTACATATTTTTCTGCTGGTCACACTGCATTGAAAGGGATTTATCTATGAAGTCTTTCTGATCAACATCTGTTAATCTTGAGCTGTTTGCTGGATGTGTATGTACCACGTCTTTTTTAATGTATCTGCTCAGTGGCTAACAAAGCTTTGTATTAGAAGTTTAGCCAGGGAGGTCATCATCCCAGCACCATTCATGCAGACCTCTTATCATTTCATTAAATCATTTAAAAGATGCGTTTCTATTTTTTGATTCCTAATAAGTCCTGACCTCTCAGTTAAATACTTCAGTGTTCATCATTTTTTCAGAGCACAAGAACATGCTTCTCCATTCTCCTTGGCCTTCTTGGGCTTTAGCAATTTGCTTGTAATACAACATACTCTATGTAAAACAACACAGTGCAGACGAATTGTAGGTGGAGGGAACATAATGTAGATAATTCATTGGACTTTATGAATTATCCACATTGAGTGGATGGTGGAAGGGTACAACACTGAACTAAAACACAGAGATAAGAAGGTTATAAAAATTATTATACTCCATATTACTGGATATCTATCCATCCATGTTTAACCACTTCTCCAGTTCAGTCACCTGCATATTACCATCTTCATTTATTTATTCAAAACTTAAGGAAGAGCTTTAATTTTCTAAAACACATGAAAGAAATACAAACACAACTTAAATCAAACAGCAAATAAAAAGAACACATTCAACACAAACATAATTCTGCTAAAAAGAAAATGAGCCATAACTTCAATGGGGCAGTGAAGTAACCAGACTAATAATACAAAGAAAAACAATTTGAAAATTGTCAATTTCATCTATGACATTAATAAGGTCAAAACATTTCTTTTAAAAGGATATCTCAAGTATAAGGGGAAAAAAATAAAAAAGCAGATATTTGTAACTAGAAATTTTTAGCTCTTAGCTTTTATGACAGCATGTTAAACATATTGTTATTTAAAATGCCCAATTCACTCTCTATTATGGTAGTGAAAGTATGACATATATCTTAGATAAAAAAAAAACCCTGTATATTTTTGGGTTTTAATGTTTTTATCACAATAAAGTTTCAAAAATGAATATTTGCCATTGGCAGCAAGTAAAAATATATATATATAATAATAATAATATATTTATATATTTTTGTCTGTCTGTATAATGAGGATTTTTGACACAGAAGAATGCTACAGCAAAAGGTTATTTGCCTCACAGAACATTACGTTTCTTAATTCAGCTACTCCATTTAAGTGTCATATTTTAGAAAGATGGAAGGAAATTGGAAATGTTTCAGTATTAGAATTACCAACAGTATATGAACCACTTCTGAATTCATAACTGCTACTTAAAATGCTTTTCTTCAAACACTAAGACTTAGTGAATATGCTACCTATGTAAAAGATCCTAAGGTAAAAACTGGCATAGTAAAGCTTTTACTGCTATCAGAAAGAACATCTGTGGTTTTAAGATAACAATTCATGCTTTTCAAGGGAGAATTGTATTGTTAACCTCGAAGAATATTGTAATTGAACAAGAAAACTGAAGTTGCAGTCAAAACATGTAACAATCAAAAGTTGGGATAATTCAAAAATGCATTGAATCAAGTTCACTTAATATTTAAAGTTTGATGGGTATTTTCTATTTTAGAGTTTAGCTACTCTAAGTTGCTGTTATTACTCAATAATTTCCTTGAATCAGTATTACATGAATATAAGATGACAGCTACCATGCAACTGTATGTCAGTACAGATGCTTGAAAAAAAACTGCTGCTTCTTAATGTGAACAAGTATCCACACTGACAAAACAGGCTGAACTGGGGGACAAGCACAGAGGCTGTATACAAAAATGGAATGAATGGGCTCTATTTCCTGCAGCTAAGATTTTCTCAGCTTTGTGCATCTAAATGTTGGAGATTTTCTATGACTCAGTTGTAGTGAGTGCGGTGTACTTTTTTGTGGTCTGCTGGAGGAGGAACATTGGAGGTGGTGACACCAGCATACTGAACAAACTGATTAAGAAGGCTTGTTCTGTGATTAGCTACAAACTAGATACACTTGACTGTTATCCATCCGTCCGTCCATCCATCCATCCATCCATCCATCCATCCATCCATCCATCCATCTTCTTCCGCTTATCCAGACCCGGGAAAGCAGCAGCCGAAGCAGAGAAGCCCAGACTTCCCTCTCCCTGCTCACCTCCTCCAGCCTATCCAGGGGAACACCAAGGCTTTCCCAGGCCAACAAAGAGATATAATCTCGCCAGCGTGCCCTGGGCCTGCCCTGGGGCCTTCTCGGGGTGGGAAATGCCCAGAACACCTCGCTTAGGTGACAGCCAGGAGGCATACCTACCAGATGCCTGAACCACCTCAACTGGCTCCTTTCGATGTGGAGGAGCAGCGGCTCTACTCTGAGCCCCTCCTGGATGGTTGAACATCTCACCTTATCTCTAAGGGAGAGGCCAGCCACCCTTCAGAGAAAGCTCATTCCCACCGCTTGTATCCACGATCTGGGGAGGGTGCTCGAGGGTGAGCGTCTGGTGGCCCGGCAAAGCCCACCACCCGTAGGTGGCGCTGTAATGGTCGGGTGCAATATGTGCTGGGTGGCTTGTCGGCTACCAAGATTCATTGATGTTAACTTTTTAAAATTCTGTAAAGCTTTGTTGAGTTTCAAAATGTTTAATCATTATCATTATTATTGCTGTTGTTCTTATTATTATCATCAATACTAGTAGTTGTAGTAGTAGCCTTCCAGCTGCTGTAACAGAAGTTATATTTCCTAAATAGAGGATGTTCTTTGAATCTTATTTTATATTCTATGCATGCAGAATACAATGAAACCTCGGTATAATGCTGGTATCATTAGCTCAGCTAAATTAACTAGCAACAATTAATAAAGTTTAATAAAGAATAGTAACATTAGCTTACAACAGCACTAAGACTGCCAAATAACTGGGAGGAAGCAGCCCATCAGTGGTAGAAACCTTCAAGTTATCTGAGTAGAGAAAACACTGTACAGAACAGTTACAGACATGCTAAAAATACCCATATGTAGATTCTCCTAATTTACTTGTTTAAAAGGAATTAGTAAAATAGAGCAGAATACAGTCATTTAGCTGACTGATCAATTTCACTGCTGACAGCAAAAGTGGAATTTACCAGCAGTCTTTGAGGAAGCCACTGATAAGTGTCTTTGGTATGTTTAGCCAGAGGGATTGCTTGGCTTCTGTAATAAAATCAGTCACAGAGTTCAACACCAACCAGCAAACTGAACTTGTTTTGTTCAGTTTTGTTCTTGTTTTTTTAATATATGTTAATTTTAAAGAGTTAAATTTTTGGATTGTGGATTTTTAGAGTGTAGTTTTCACTAAAATAAGAAATATTATGTAAAAAGATCTAGTCATTAAACATTCCACAACCTCCTCCAGGGGGTAGCATTTACTCTACCCTGCAAGAGCATCTGCAATGGCAAATGTGCCATTTCTTGGAGAGGTTAATTTATCCATTTTCACCTTTTTTGTATTATTATAGGTCAAACTTGACAAAATAACTATTCAAGGTTCAATTTAAGAGAATCATTAGTTTTAGTTTTTAAAAATATGCCCTTGGTGGTCTAAAAACATTTGTAAACTGATGAATAAGCTAAACCTAGGAAAAGTCGGGAAAAAGCCAGATGATGGGTATGTATTTAAAAGACACAAAGGTGTATGTACTTAAAACATCAGAGGTGGAATTGACATCAGTGGTGTTTCTAGTGCTCAGTGTTTCTAAGTGTTATTTAATCTTTTTCACATTTTTAATACATAAAAAAAGACCAAAAAAGACCCAAATGCACAATATTTCTCTGGCCTGTTTGATAAGCTAAAATATTTTGAGCTTGATATGATGGGCTCATTAAAGCTAAGACAACTCAAATGAAAAATAAGCTACAATTGCAGTTGAGTAGAAATTCTTTAAGATTATTTGATGTCAGTGTAAGCTGACCTTAATTGAATCCACTTCTTGATCAACGAATTGTGCAGTTATTTCAGTCAATCTTTACAGGGGCTCTCAAGAGGCAGAAAAAGACTTGAAGTCACTGTTTAATATTTATGGACTGTTATTATTAGACATCAAACATCAATTTTCAAAGAAATAAATTCAATATATTACAAAACTGTGACTGAAGTTATCCCAATAAAGCAAGAGATGAATTGTCAGCGCTGAAAATAGTAAATAAACAAACAGCAGTTTGTAGTAGTAGGTCTGGCAAATACGAATACCTAATCATAAGAGGCCACTTTTAATGGAGTCTTTAAAGTGTATGATTTTCTTTAAAATAGAGTCTTTAGTGACAAGTTATGAAGTAGTTCATCTTCAGGATGTCGAGCTACATGCTCTAGATTTTGTTTTGCAAATATAATAGAATATGTATAAGAGATTTTCATAGGTATGTTGAAAATGTCTTTGTTTGTTACAACTCCAAAGAGAAACGCTGTAACCTGTGTGTGGTGGGGCGTGGTCTGCGGGGTCATGCACCTGCACGGCATCCGCAATCTCGCCCCGCCCACGTGGAAGCAGGGATTGGGGAGTGTTGTAAGGTGTGTGGAATGTGGTGTGTTGTGCAATAATAACAACCTCTGGACCCGACGTGTCTCAATTACACCACACTGTATTTTTTTAATAGATTGGTCATTTAAAATCATAAACGGTATAGAATGGTCTACCTCATGTCTCTGAGGAACATCTGAAAGGATTGTTTAACTTAATAATCTGGAAGATAAAATGGGTGGAGACCTTTTCTACCAAAAAGTTTTCCCCATCCCAAGAAGATGTTCAAATAATTGATATTGTTTTAAGACACATGAGTAGAGGAGAGCTGGGAGCTCAGATAAGCGGCCTATTGAAATGTTCCAATCCACAACTTGGCAGAAGTGGGAAGTGGTTGAGAAATATATACTATATTTTTTAATGTATTGACTGTATTCAGGACTGTTGCATATTGTCATTTGTGTCAACATGAATCGTATTCATGTATACTTCTCAGTTGCAGTTTATTATATCTGGGACACTGCAATGTCAAATTCTTTGGCACCAGGATAGCAGAGAGTGCAAGGCCTTTTAACTCAAGCATTTTTTATTATGGAGTCTGCAATAATATTTGTGCTCACAAGTTTATTGTGAGGTTGTAAAAAACTGGCATTGGCAGCAGCCTGCCAGCCAACAGCAGTATCCTGCTGAGTCATTGATAGCTACCCTCCCCAAGTCTAGATGCTCCCCTGAGGCTGGACCAGAAATGTAGACAGTGTGTTCTGTACCAGCCAATGGTTTATGACACCTATACAGCTTTTCTCTTCACTTGGATTGCACAAAAGCACTACAGCATCAGGTGCAGAGCCGACAGTGGGGAGCAGATTGTCAGCCCCAGGAATCAATGTGCAGCTGGAATAAGTGTCTTGGGTGGTTGGGATCAAAAGGCCAGTGAAGGGAACTCATGAAGATCCAGGATGTTGAGTATCACGACCACCTGCCACTGCGTTTAATTTTCCCATGACAGACAGCAAGCTTGATATGGTTATAAGATTTTATTTTTCTTCAAATCCCTGGATGATCCTAGGATGCGCACCATAACCCAGCAGGCTCCAGAGCTCTGAGTTCTGGTGGCAGGACCAGGTAATCTTGATAATGCTATTCTTACCATTGTGGTGAGAGGAACCCAGGGCAAATTGCTGTTTCAATAGCTGAAGACTCTCCAAGTTCACTCTCTAGACTGAATCTGAAATAAAAGTCAACATAGGACTGAAAAGCAGAGTTTTAGCTTTAATCCATCCATTCATCCTTTTTTGCTCAATCCAGGGTACCAGGGGGCCTATCCCAGGCAACATTAATACTCACACCTATTGGCAATTTATTATCACATATCACCCAACCCCATTAATTGTATGTCATTGGAGTGTGGGAGGGAGCAAGAGTACCCAGAGAGAACCGACACAGAAAAGCTCCACAAAGAAAGGTCCCAGTCAGATGGTAAATTGGAGCTGCTTGCTATGAGGCAATCGCTCTAACCACCGTGCCACTGTGCTGCCCCAGCTCTAATCCAGAGAGTTTTAATATATTATTATGTGGACATGCTAACATCATTTTAAATATGAGGATTGTTTTTAATATTTGGATGAACATTTTTCCACTCAATGACTGCATAAAGTTTAGAACCAGCCCATGGACAGAACCAAATGCTGTATTTCCTCCTTTGATGCTCTGCTAGACCTTTACTGCAGCCACCTTCAGTTGCTGCTGGTTTGTGAGTTTTTCTGCTTTCCATTTTGTCTTCGGTAATTGAAAAGCATGCTCTATTGGGCTGAGATCAGGTGAGTGACTTGCCCATTGAAGAATATCCCTTTTCTCTACTTTGAGAAACTCTTAGATTGCTTTTGCAGTAATGCTTTGGGTCATTATCCATTTGCACTGTGAGGGACTGATCAGTTTCTGCAATTTTGCCTGTGTACTTCAAAATTCATCCTGCTACTTCTATCAGCAGTAACATCTGCAGTAAACACTAGTGACCCAGTTCCACTGGCAGCCATTCATGACCAGATAATGCCTCCAACCCCTTTGACAGATGACATGGTATGCTTTGGATCATGAACCGTTTCTTTCCTTCTCCATAGTTTTGTCTTCATGCCTCATCATTCCAGTGAAATTAATTTTGGTTTTAATCTATTGATTTTCTTCACCAGAACTGTGCATATGCAGGTTTGTTAGGTGTCTTACATAAACACCAAAACAAAAATCTAAACTGCACCTTCCTGTTTCTGAGTGTAAATGGGGGTTTGGCTCTTGTTATGAATGCCCTGCATTTCTATTCATCGTGACTCTTGACTGAATTTAACTATGGGTATCTAGCTCCTAAAGAGTGTCCTTGATTTAAATAGATATTATCAAGGTATTTTTCTCAACCAAGGAAAGATTTTGCATCATCCACTGAAATTAGCTTCATAACTCTTCGGGTCTTTTGGCATTTCTAAGCTGACAAATGCTTTCCTTGTTTAAAGAATGTTCAATCCTAAACAGTTTTTGCTGTCTCTAGGTTTGTTTTGGTTTTTCAGCCTGGTGATGGCCCCCTTCAAATGCACTGATATAGCTTTGCATTTCATATTTCAATAAAAAGCTACTAGCTACAAGTTAAATACTTTTAATCAACTCAGGATCATTCATCTGTTGATTTAACATGGATTAAGGAGAGAAAAGGCCTCACTGGGCCATGGCATTGCTTGTCAGTAAATTGTCAAAAAAAGGCCTATTCTTCAGTCACTTTTAATAGTGTGGTTAATGAACACACACACACCTTGTCATTTAATGGTTTTTCTTTATTTTTACTACTTTCGACATTGTAGATACATAATGAAGACATCAGATATATGAAGCAATGGAATTATGTAGAAAGGAAAAAAAAGATAAATTACTCTAAAAAGGTCTTATATTTTAGATTCCTCAAATAGGAAGTAGCACTGCAAACCCTTGGCCTTCTCTCAATGAACTTTGTTACGACCCGGCTCAAAGCCGCAACATAAAAAAAATAAAGATGAATACCAGAGTGTTAGTGAGAAGAGGTTTTATCTAAAAATGGAATAGCAGGTTGGCTAAAATGGTTGGTGCCACCAAGGCAAAGACAAGTGAGCTCCCAGGAAGCTTGCCTCAGGTATGCTTTTATCCACACCTGACTAGTTGTGGCCAATTAGCACCAACTGAACACATTGAGATGATTAGGGGCTGCAGAGGGACGTAACACCTCCTCCCTCAAAAGGGTTCCTCTAGGACCCCTAAACAAATTAAAAGCCCCTCTGAAGCCTTGATCCCTCAAAAGTAAGCTTTTAAACAGGGATGCCCCTGCATGAGGATTTGAAGTTGCCACACTGAACACACAAAAAGTAACATGTGACCAACACAAAGGGGTACAACAGTCAAACCCAAAATGATTATTCAACCTGCTACAACACAAAATGAGAGCAGCCACGAATAATAACACAAGTGATCTGTGGTCTCCACCACACAAACGGTCACATATAATTGGCCTCATACCACAACAAGTTATTTTAATCCACAAGGTTCAGTAAAGCAAGCATACTAGTGACCAACCACAAAATGGAGAGTTATGGCCACACAATGATCACATCAAGGGTGGCTCAGCACCCCACAGTGTTATTGCCATCACCTGGCCAACAACACTCACAAGTGATCTAACAAAAGTAGCCATATTCCCCACAACACTAAAGGTCACAGCACAAAACACGCACCACACGAGGATCTCATTAGCATATATCAACACTGACATATTAGATGCACACACGGTGTACACACTATGCCAACATAAAAACGACCTACCCGCCTTAGCTACAGACCATAATTAATGAATGGTCTCAAACCTCCTACCAAGTTTGGTGCCACTGATTTACTATGTGTAACTCCCAGCCTAAAATGCTAAAAACAATAAAAACCTAACTTTACCTACCTAGTCTTCAGTGGTGTACCAGGCTCGAGGCAACTTTAAACGCGAACTCGAGAGCAGGCAGTGGACCAGAGATTTTGGTCTCCTACCAAACTCCGAAGCGTACCCCCACCCAGGATAACTACCAAACACAACAAATTAAAACAACAAACAAGTGCTTCGATGGAAGGGCAGCACAGCACCCAGCTGAAACACACTTACTAAAGGGACGTTGCTCAATCACAGTGAGCACCATCACTCACCCACTTTAAAGTAAAACAAACTGATATTCAGTCTCCACTAAAATGTCCAAAGATCCCGGACGAGCCCCCACTTATGTTACAACTCGGCTCAAAGCCACAACATAAAAAAAATAAAGATGAATACCAGAGTGTTAGTGAGAAGAGGTTTTATCTTAAAATGGAATAACAGGTTGGCTAAAATGGCTGGTGCCACCAAGGCAAAGACAAGTGAGCTCCCAGGAAGCTTGCCTCAGGTATGCTTTTATCCACAGTCCCTAAAACTATCAAGCGTTACCTTGAAACACAAGGACCGCTCCAGGAAAGGAAAACCAAGAGCCACCTATGCTGCTGAGGATAAACTCATCTGACTCACCAACCCCAGAAATCACAAGTTAACAGCACCTCATTTATCTGAGCTCTAGGCCAGATAAATGCCACACAGAGTTCCAGTAGCAGACACATCTCTACATCAACTGTTCAGAGGAGACTGTGCAAATCAGGCCTTTATGGTCAAACAGCTGCTAAGAAACCATTACTAAGGAAAAGCAACAAGAGGGGAGATTTGTTTGAACAAAGAAACGCAAGGAATGGACATTAGACCATTGGAAATCTGTGCTTTAGTCTGATGAGTCTAAGATTTGAGAGCTTTGGTTCCACCCGCTGTAACTTTGTGTGACACAGAAAAGGTGAACGGACGGTCTCTACATGAATGGTTCCCACCGTGAAGCATGGACAAGGAGGTGTGATGGTGTGGGGGGTGCTTTGCTAGTAACACTGTTTGGATTTATTCAAAACTGAAGACACACTGATCACGCCTTCTACCTTCAGTCAAACCCATTATCAGCAACTCTGCTCTAGATCTGTGCGTGGTAAATCACTGAGTTGGAATTTAGTGGCCTGGACTAGTAAGTTATTATTATTTAAAGATTATCATATTAAACAAGTTACCTGATTTTAACTCATTTATTTTGTTTTTTCAAATGACGGACAGAGAGCCTAAAAGGTTAGTCAGAGTAAACCATTAGTATTGTCAGGAGTAGTGTCGTGGAAGAGAGAAGGAGGACAAAATCGCTGGACTCACAGGCAGGTAGGTGAAGGTGGATGTTTATTGCCGAAGGAGTGAGCAAACAGTACAGAGGGAGGAAAAGGCTGGCTGGATGAATGAATGAATGAATGAATGAATGAATGAATGAATGAATGAATGAATGAATGCATGAATGAATGAATGAATGAATGAGCAAAGGACTGGCTGGCTAACTGAACATACAGACGACACTAACATCAGACGTACATCAATGACACGACAAGGATCGGATGGAACTGAGGACTTAAATACACGCTGGGTGATGAATGATTAGAAACCGGTGAGTACGCAGCTGAACTTAGTCTGACTAATGATACATGGAAATAACTGGAACACAATACGCAGGCGGTATGCTGGCACAGAAAACACAGATGTGAAAATAAACTGAACATGACAAAACAGAAAACACTGGGTCAACGACCCAGGAACCCTGACAAGTATCATGATATGATTTGATACTTGATACTTTATTTGGCATTGTTAGGAGTCAGATATGTGCAGGAAATGTATCTAATCCAGGTTTGTCAGCTTGCAACATTTCTTCACTTTTCTCAGACTGAGAAAACTACATCAATACACCCTTAGCAACCAATCAGTTAAACCTAGATACTTTGTGACTGTGACATGAGTCTGATAAACCCATGGTCTTCACTAACATAGTCATTATGTTAATTTTATTCTGAGGGATTTGGTGTAAAAGATTGATTTTGACAGGAAGAAGATCTCCATTTCTGCAATTTGTTGCTGAGCATCTGAGTGTTCAGACAATTTGCAAGTCCTCGAAAATGCAACACAGAGGAAAAAAAGACAAAGCTGCACAATGTAGTGCAGGAAAATTAAACCTACAATGCGACACAATCTAAGCACTGTTTTTATATATCTTTTGACAAAAAAGATGAATCAATTTTCTTGGTTTTAACTTACATAACCACTCTGTTATAGGAAAGTCTGCAATTGTCTTTTTTTCCCTTCATTGAAAGGTTTTCCATGTGTGCTTTTTGTCTGTTCAAAGCCTATTCTTGCTCTCAGAAACTGAAAGGAAACACATTTAAAACATGCAGAGTTCACCATGTGTTTAAACATTGCAAAGTATATATTAATCTATATATATACTGTGTATATCTATATTTTATTATCAAAGCTATAAGATTACTGATGAATGTTAGACATCATTTTTATTTCCCCGGAACAATATTAGTGCTTGTTTGCAGGACTATGGTATTGCATTTAATGTATGGTCTTCTTTTTCTTATAGCCAGTGATCCACTCCATGAACTGCCACCTTATCATGGTCCATCACTGTGGCTAAGGCTACCAAGGTAGTTTAACAATTCTCTGGTGGCCCCTAGGATTTCTGGGATTCACATAGTACTGTCCTGGTTAACACGCCTCTGCAATTTTATTTGGAAGTTGAGTTGATAAACTGGGGGACAAGACAGTATATTCTAACTTCAAGGGGTCCACAAAGTGCATCCCTGAGAAGGTCCGTGCCACAGTACTGGAAAAAGAATTGAGCTCATTAGTTAAACCTTGTTTTCAGGAGAAACAGTGCAGTTTTAATCTTGGCTGCAGAACACTGGAAATGTGCTTTATCGTCTCTACGATATCCAAGGATGAATTTGTCCAAACACTCTACCTAAGAATTGTGCTTGATGGTTTGTTGTAGCTATGCCTGTAATACTTACCTTTGCTAACAATGGAGAATTTCTTGTTCTTTACCTCCCACATGGTGACATTATTATTATTTACACGTGTGTACTTTGAAACCTTTCATCTTGGCAGCAGTGTAAGGTGAGCAATTCTCTACAATGTGCTCGTAGAATACGTTACAGATAACTACACAGACACATAGAGCTCAAGGAGAGACTTAGCCAGTTTCAGGGATTTAAATAAAGCTGCCGGGGCAAAATATGGATCACAAACCCCCAAAATTCACAGTTTGCCTTTACATCTTTGTTTTTCTTCCATGGATAGATGATCCAAGTTGTCTTCACTTGAGACAGGTGAACAAAACAACACTTTTGTCCTGCAGTACTACCGACTTTCCACTATTACAGAACTTTTTCATTGGGGTGGCCATATGAAGGCCACTAAAAACAGGAGTGTGGCTCAGCAAAAACTGAATTTCCAGTTTTATTGTGCTGTTGTCAAATATAGGTTACTTGTAAAATATGGCAAAAAAGAGAGAAAGAATTGCATGCCTGGTTAGTTTCCAGAATCAGAATTAGAATACTTTATTAATCCCTATGGAAATTATGCTATTAAAGTTGATATCACTGAAAATAGGCACATATGAAAACCAAATAAGATTTTTAAATCCAGAATATTCTGTTTGAATTGATTGAATGATTTACTGGAAGCCCCAGCCATCACTGTAATGATTCTTAGCAGAGTTGAGCAGAAGCAGCTTAAGATTCAGTCTCCCAGAATGCAGTTGTTCAAGAAAGACAAATAAGTATTAGATCATGTAAGAGTGTGAAGTGTTGCCTGTGTCTGTGTTGCCCATAAAATGCACCAGTGATCAGTCCAGGGATTGGCAACAGCTTTTCTGCAGCCTAATATGGATAAAATACCTGAAAATAATAACACCGCACAAAGACCTCCATGTGTTTCAAAACCAACTATTTACTGGTACAGAACAAAATAATCTTCTGGCATCACATTTATTCAGAACAGTTGTTTCTGTCCGTCACATTTATTAGAGTTATTACTTAAAGGACAGTCTTGTCAGGGGGGGAACATTGTAACAAATTTGTGGGGGTGGCCAATGCCCCCCTGTGCTCATCTCACATGACTGGAAACAATGGATACTGGAAAGACCACAATTCCAAACTTCCTAGAATGTCTTGGTTGTTCATTTTGATCCCATCCCACAACAGAAGTCTTGACAAACAGGTTTTTGCTTGAACAAGTTAATTTATTAATTTGGATATTCTTTTTAATGTAAGTAAGATTAGACAAAAGTACTTTAGATTTAAGGTTTTCAGGTTTTATTATTATAATAATTTTGTAAGTAAATATTAGAATAAAGATAACAAATAAAGATTACAACAATAAGTAACATCTGCATACGACGTAATTTAAATAATGTATAAGAAAATCATGGGTATTACCTGGGCTAAAAAAAAAAAAGAGTTGCGCTTCACCGGATCTGCAGCCATTCATTCACAGTCCATGCTGTTCTTCCTCAGTCTGCAGGCCTCAGCTCTACTTCTTAGGCCTGAACAGTCTGATTTGGCTGCTCTGCTCTGGATTTCACTCTTTATTTACTCAGATTAGTTCTCCATGATCAAGGCTCTCTGCTTAATTCAGTTTTGGTTCAACATTCAGTCTGCGACCCATTCAGTCCTGCAGGAATTATTAAACTTTAACTAACTACAGTCCCTGATATATATATTTATTTATTATCATGTACTTTCATATCAAAATATGCATGAACAGTTTTATTGTTATCTCACTGTATTATAAATAACTCAGTTTTAGGAAAAGTCGTAGAATATCAGATGATTTTTAAAATGTTAAGGTGTCAAAATGAGTTCCTTAGTGGTTCTAATGTTAAAGAGTAGGAAGTATTGGGCCAGTTGTTCCAGGTCATATGATTCCTGTAGAACCATGGTGAAGATCTGGTTCACATTACTGAGAATAAGTGACTCATTCTGGGATAAATGGCTGTTTGACTACTTTAGTAAGAAAATAAATTATAATTACATATCCTTATAAGGTGACAGATTTAGTTGGTGGTGAAGCAACAATACACAGACACTGGCTCTGCCTTTAAAGATTAGCTACTTCAGGAACATCAAATTACAGCCCTCTCTTACTTTAGACTGCTGCAATGACTGGTACAAAGAGTACCAAAAATATGACATAAGATTTTTTGTGCAACGATCAAAATAAAATGTGTGAAAGGAGATTTTATTGGCAAAAGCATTAAAGGAATTTATAGGACATATGACACTTGTGATTCTTATCCATCACGATTCATAGGATTTAATTAGAATTACTGCCCCACTATTAAGATCTGAATAAATGTACTCAGTCAATGTTTGTGCAGTAACCTTAACTAAAGCTAAGTGTTGTCCTGCGCTAATATATAGCAACTAATTTCTGATGCAACATGGATCCTCAGTGCAGCTTGACATTACAGTCATTTGGACTTGGCATATGTGTTAAAGACTAATTAGTGAGGAAAACACTGTCAAGATGCCATATGGTGGCAAAGACAAAGCAGCTTGCAGAGGTCTGGTGCCATCCAGTACACTTAAGAAATTTAAATGCTAGAAAGGCAGCCTGTGTCTACAATCGAGGTACACCATATGGAAATGAGGTCAAATATTATCAAAAAATTGACATTTTGTATTTCACATGCACAAAGAAGAAAAGTGTGTGAGTGTGTGTGTCTCTTTGTGTGGTGGTGGTGGTGGTG